>NC_086373.1:56685779-56995413 GCF_036588685.1 Mytilus trossulus
AAACATCCTTATATTATGTGCAAACATACTTGTATGATGTGCATATACACTTATATGATGTGCAAGTATACTTATATGATGTGCAAATATACTTATATGATGTGCAAACATTCTTATATGATGTGCAAACATTCTTATATGATGTGCAAACATTATTATATGATGTGCAAATGTACTTATATTATGTGCAAAGATCCTTATATGATGTGCAAAGATCCTTATATGGTGTGTACATATCCTTATATGATGTGCAGTTTTCTTTATATTACGTGCAAACATCTTTATATGATGTGGTTGTCATTATATTATGTGCTTGTAATCTTATATTGTGTGGTTAGGTTTACTTCATTATATGATGTCGAAACGTCATTATATGATGTGCTTTCATCGTCGTTATGGTCAATGAACATGATTACGATCAGAAGATTACTGTCTACGTCATAACTGATTCCGATCTGCTTCTGTAAACTATTAACCCGGCTCAAATACATATCTACCGCTAGCGAAAGTGCAATTTATAGGGAAAATGAGACAAAGCAATTTAACAAAATCAACGTTTCAAACATTTCGGTTGAAGATTAAGATCAGTTAATACAGGAGCTAGTTGAAGAAATTCCCGGGTGTGGAGAAAATGATAACAAACGTAAGAGCCTTTTATAGCTTGCTATTCGGTTTATGCATAGGCTCCGTGTTGAAGGTCGTACTATGACATATAAAAAGTAAAAACACAAAAATACTGAACTCCGAGGAAAATTCAAAAAGGAAAGTCCAAAATCAAAAGTCCAAACACACCAAATGAATGGATAACAACTGACTTGGTACAGGTATATAATTGTTTCCTCTTACAAATTATGACTTGGATGGAGAGTTGTCTCAGTGGCTCTCATATCACATTTGCTTATTTCTATTCATTGCAAAAGGCACCATTGAAATCACAGTCTGTTTTAAAAATATTTCATAACAATAGCTATACAATTATCTACTGATGCATAATATGGCGAGATGGTTTGTTTAATAAAATGTTATTGAATAATATTAATCTGTAAATGGTAAGATGTATAATGTAGTATTGAATATGTACAATGCTATTAAATCTAGTATATCATATAATCTATGTCACTAAAGCCTTTAAGGAAGAGACTGATTTCATTGAGCCGCAACTCCTCTAAAACATACCGAATCGGAAATATTTGTGATATGACGTTTACATGTAGTGTTTTTTACTTTTAATTTGTCTATGAACCAATCTTTTTTCCACAGAAAACGCCAATTATGTGAGAAAATACCAAATTTCGAAGATTGCAAGCTTTGTCGATATAGTGCCCGCGAAATGCGAAATGGCTATGTGGGTTATTATAAAAAAAAAAGAAAAAGTGGTATCTTTGCTAATGAGACATCTCTCCACAACAGACCAAATGGCACAGAAATTAATAAAGAAATTACTATAGGTCACCATACGGTCTTCAACAATGATCACATATTGGCATATACAGATTGTTTATTTTCAACTTATTTTAATGGAGATTTTTTTAATTGCTAATAAAATTCTGAAACATGAGTACTAGTATGTCAACAGATTTGGAGAAGCGTCAACGATTTCTGAGATACAAGGGGTTGATTCCTGATGAAGTGTTTTAGATTTAGTTTTTCGTCCGATTACATCGGATTTTCCCCATTGTGGTAATGGCAACGGATTTTACGTAGACGATACAGTTATTGAGTTAAAAGGAAAAAAAAACACTGAAAATCACACTTTGACACACTTTTTCCAATTTTATTTAGGGTATTTAATATTTCTATTTTCCAACCGAGATGAATGGGGTGACGCCCGTCTTTTGCATTTTGTTCCTCTTTTTGGTCTCCTTAAAAAAATAGAATAAAAAGGATTAACTTTGTCATTACTGTGTCTACCTTATTACTGTGTCATCACTCTTTGTTTCAACACTTGCCCACTCGCTGGCATCTACGCGTACCATCGGTACAGCGGATATAGGTACTAACCAAGGGGTCGTGATCGATTTTTCGTCTGACAAGGTACGAAAATCTTTGTTTTGTTTACATTATATCAATGTGTACTTCAATCTAAACATATTTATTGTTTAAAGAAATGATTTGGTCGTAGGGTGGTGATTAGAGAAGTCTCACTATTTACCCAAAACAAGAACCCTTACTAAAACATGTGCAAATACTTGTCAAAGAAGTTGGCGCTCGACTCATCCGATATGATTCGATATTCATTGCAACTCTTTTTCTGATAGAAGGCCACTGTTTGTGCGAAATAAGTATAGCTGTTTCAATAATTGGCATTGAAATATTTTGTACATAAGTTATTTTTCGATATTTTACTCCGACAAGAAGCGTTGTGTATAGCTGACCAAACGAATCCTTCTGTACGGTGCATAGTTAAATGAATGTACGGTATATAGTTTTTCACGCTTCGAAGTACCTATAAAGCTATATTCGCTGTACCGATGATACACGGTAGTTATTATAATTCGGAATACTTTGCTTGCTTGTGACAATGGTGTTCGACAAGGAGAAAACTTATCACCTTTCCTATTTTATTTACTTTTGATTGACTAAATTAATTTCTTAGTGACTAAAAATATTACCGGACTAACAGAACTATACCAGAAGATCTGGAAAGAGAATTAGGAATATATCTAAAGTGTTTTGTTTTATTGTTTGCAGATGACACGGTGTTGCTGGCTGACACAGCACAGGACCCGCAGACTCAACTCTATGCTTTCCATGATTATTGTAAGGCTTGGAACTTGAAAGAAAAGTTGACAAAATTGAAGTCTTTGTGGTTTTTTTTGGACGGAAGCCAAATAATCTCCGATTTTCTTACAATGATACTAACATTTAGATGATAAAACAATATAACTATTTGGGAATTGTTGTTACTAAAACGGGAAATTTTAATATGACAAAAAACATTTATCCGATAAGGCTTTCAGCCATTTACGAAAACTTGAAAACAGGAAGGATGTATAAGATTTCTGTAAAATGTCAACTTCAGCTTGTTCGTTTATAAAAAAAAATATAAACACGTGCGTTCGTCCTCCAGCTGGCTTAGTAATTTTGAAATCTCTCTCTCTTGTTTTGTATATACTGTAAATAGTTATTATTTTTATCTCTGTATACTGATGTCATACATTGACTTTGTGAGACCAAATATATAGATTTAGAGGCCATAAGTATACCGGTATGGATTATTGATTGACTGTTATTTAGCGCCACGTTCAACACTTTCATGCTATTTCGTGGCTGTGAGTTTATATTGGTGGAGAAAGCCGAAGTGCCCGTAGAGACCCCCTGACCTTCGTTTGGAAAACAGACAATTCTGGTCAATTAAGATTGGAATCGAGCTTACCTGCCACGTGCGGAATTTGAAATCGCACACCGAAGTGTTGACATGCTAGTGATACAGCAGTTCGACTATAAAAAAAGAAGATGTGGTATGACTGCTAAAGAGACAACTCTCCACAAGAGGTCAAAATGACACAGAAATTACAATGACAATGTACCCACTCGACCACCGAGCGCCCATCACTTTCACCCGAAATGGATTAAAGGAGATATGGAATGAAGCTGAAATCGGTGCATTACATTTACGTGTAGCTTTTTATCATGTTTTTGTGCATATATTTCACAGTTTCAACTGTAGATGATTATGGGGGGATTCCTGAGGTCCAGCGGCAAATTGATATATGCATATTCGTACAAGAACATGTTAATGTGATATGAATATTAACCCTGTTTTGTACTAGACCGACACCCTGAGCCGGATCTTTTAACATGCTAGTTCAAAAGGTAGCATTCCGAAGGAAGACATGAAATCACCTTACCCGGACACATTTTTCTGATTCCGAGCCGACCAGCTTTTGCTCTTTATCCTTAATCCCGCGTGCTTATATAATTAGCTGGGAAGCAGCATGTAAATATGAATTTTAAAGTCTTTGCTTTTGACCCGGCCGGGGTTCGAACCCACGACCTCTCTCACTCATGGTGAACATGCTACGACGAAAGGGTGGGGGCAAGTTGTTTTGTTAATGTTTGATTCTAAATTTCTTGAAAGAGATTTTATCTTTTTCAGAAGGGAAGCGAAATAGTTTGTTTCCATTTAAAATGAGGAAAATAAGGAAAAAATAAAACAATGATGAAACTTTAAAAAAAATAAACCATGTTTTTTGTGTGTGTTTTTTTTTTAATTTCGAACAAGGAATACACGTGCTCCTTCCCTCAAACTAGAGTCGGTGTCTATCACATTTATTTATTAATATATAATGTACAGATTATCTGTTTAAGCTTTGGATACAGAGATCTGACAACACGTCATTTTATTTTCTGTCCTTGTATATATTACATCAGCCAATGAAATTTCAGCCTTCAAATTTTTGAAGGCGTGTATCAATCCAACAAAACCGGAGAATTGAGCGTTTTTAATCTGGTGTCTAAATGAACTTAAAACACTGCATTTATTTATTTTTACTGAGACCTGTTGTTCTCTTACAGATAGAGAGAGGTGTTTTGAATTTTCAAAGTGAAGATTTACGGCAGCGGCTTTTAATATTTTGCGTTTATCCTGGAAACATAATAGATTTAAAAAAAAATAGTGCAATGTGTCTGAATTATACTCTATATTAAAGGTTCTTTTTGGGCAATTTTGGCTGTTCAGAGTTTTGTTGTCTTATTGGATATTATCTTGATAACTAATAATAGAGAAACCTTTTCTTGCAAGGTATAGACAAGAACATATATAATCAAAGTACTGAAGTATGAAAGTTGTTTGCGACTTCAGGGAACTTAGTTTGGATTTGCCGTTTGTGGTTTCATTAATTTTTACCACGCCTTCATTCAATAATAGCTACAGATGAAAAATTCTCTGCTAGAAGAAATTGTTGAAACAAAATTTTCAGGTTTTAACAATTCAGGTGAGCGAAACGAGGCGTAAAGATTGATGCTAACGGTTGACGAAGAATTCGCCATAACATTATACCGCGGCAAATTTATGACTATAAAAAATTGAATGTCACTTTTCCATTCCAAAAATGATAAAATGAAAGGCCCCTTTTATTTTTCCTATCCCCCTTTTTGGTTTCAAATGACCGGTTCCTTATATGAACCATTACTCTACCAGAGTCCGGTTTTTTCCCAATTGTTTGTGACTATCTTGAGAATATACAAAGAGAAACTCCAACAGCTCAAATGATCAGAAAGGCAATATTTACATACATGACAATACTGAAATTGACAAATATAATGCCTTCCCTCGTTAAAACGTTCATAGAGCATGACATAAAAGAATTATTTATTAAATTTAATAATCTTAACCGTACTGTAGACTTCGTATGAATATGTTTATTATTAAAGACCCGTCGATTTAAACAAAACTTTGCAATTCATATATATTTTTACAATTTTCAAACAATATTAGATGTGATTTTTTGCATCTTAAAACGAGGTCCTAACATGGCAAAGTTTATCTCATGTCTCAACAATTTTCTAAACGGTAGCTACAGGTTTGATTCTTATTAGTAGTAATGGTTACTCCGCAGAAGCAGAGCGGAATCAGTTATGACGTAGACAGTAATCATTCTAATCGTAATCATGTTCATTGACCATAACGACGACGAAAGCACATCATATAATGACGTTTCGACATTATATAATGAAGTAAATAAAACCACATAATATAAGATTACAAGCACATAATATAATGACACAAGCACATCATATAAAGATGTTTGCACATAATATAAGGGAAACTGCACATCATATAAGTATATTTGCGCAGCATATAAGTATATTTGCACAGCATATAAGTATATTTGCACAGCATATACGTATATTTGCACAGCATATAAGTGTATTTGCACATCATGTAAGGATATTTCAACATAATATAAGTATATTTTCACATCCTATAAGAATGTTTGCACATCACATAAGTATATATGCGCATCATATAAGTATGTTTGCACATCATATAATGATGTTTGCACATCATATAATGATGTTTGCACATCATATAAGGATGTTTGCACATCATATAAGGATGTTTGCACATCACATAAGGATGTTTGCACATCATATAAAGGTGTTTGCACATCATATGATGACAAGTGCACATCATATAAAGGTAAATGCATATCATATAAAGGTAAATGCACAACATATAATGAAAAATGGGCATAATAAGACAGTGTTGGCGTTCCATACTCAACACTATTAATTGTTCTTTATAGGGTTGTATAAAGTTAAGAAGTCTAATATAAAAATGGTTTTTGGAATATTTGACATTTGTTCTCAGTAAAAGTTGACTGATGAATGCTAGAATCTATCTTATTATTTCATTCCTTTGCATACTGCAGATGAGTTTATATGCCATTTTAATACATGTTGTATTTCTTTTGCAAGATGCTTTTTCGTTGTCTATGGGAATGTATCGTTAGAACTGCTTCATATGATCACAATATCGAGTCCTATAAAGAAATGAAACATAAATATTTAAAGGAACAGAACCTATATGCAGAAATTATTTATGCTATCGAGCAAAATGTCCGGCATTTTTATGATTTCATCTTTGATATTTTTAATACTTGATTTGATACATTTTTTTACAATGTAAATTTTTATATTAGACTTCTTTTTTTATTTGGTCGGGTTGTTGTCTCTTTGACACATTCCCCATTTCCATTCTCAATTTTATTATTTCATGATCTTAAATGACAAATGTGTATCTACTATTCATCTTTTTGTAGGCAATGCCCTGTTTAATAAGGTGAATTCAGATTTTCGATTGAGCCGTAAATTTCAGAATAGAATTGCAAAGCGTAGAACAATGAATAGTTTATCAATTACCAAACTAAATAATAAATATTATTGCAGATTTTTTTGTAGGCTTTCAACATTTTGTGAATTCAATTTGATTGACAGCCCTGTTTGAATATACCTCATCGCTATTAATCGTTCTTTATAAGTGTGTGTGAAGATTCGAAGTCTATTGTTGAAATGGTAGAGTTCATCAACATAAGTCTTGTCATTACTGGAGGAGAGATGAGATGGATTTGTGATTTCTGAAATCCCATATTTTTTTAAGAACGTTAATCTGATGGATATAGATGAGATTCAAAGTTTTGCAGTGCCTTCCTATTCTTAAATGAGAGATATTAAAGCAATAGTGTTAAAGATGTGTTTTTTGCTGAAAAAACATTATTTTTATCGCGAAGATGAAGATTAAGCGTCCACATCATCTAGCATTTTAAAAGGGTTAGAAAGCCGCGTGCTCAACGTACATGATATATTTTGAACGTGCTTCTAAATGCATGACTGATCAGCTTTGATCTCTTTTGACAATCTGACTGCACTTGACTCATTTGCTTGCACAGTCCGCAACAACCACTATTGATAACCTGAACTTCTTGTTTTGGTTGATGGCCTATCCTTTGGACCATTAGATTAGAACTCCCCTAGACGTTGAGAGATTTTGATGTAATCTGCAAATATCTTGCTAATGGTATAGTTTAATTCATCTTATAATGTACACCTCTTTAAACCATGTTTGGAACATTTGATCAACAAGAATACATTTGATATTATGCATGTTCTCAGTAAAACTGATAAATGCTAGATCGTATTATTTCATTCCTATGCATACTTAGTCAGGAAGAATAATTAACTAACATAAGATATGCTACAAATGTATTTCTTCATCGATATATGAACATGAAAAATATTGAAGATAATATCAAACATCGTTGTTTAATAAAAAAGAATAACAATCGTACTTTAGTATCGAACAATAGTACGTAATGGTTATACATTCGTATTTTATCGTACAGATCGTACTTCAGCGTCAAATAATCGTCCTTAAGCGTCAAAACAATTACTTCAGCGTCACACAATAGTCCATCAGCGTCACATTATCGTACTCAAACGTGATAATACGGGTTGGTCTTTTTAAATGTTCTTGCTGTGTTTTTTAATTAAGATGAACTATAAAAAAAGATATCACCTAATAGGCGAGTGACTTATTTCAAAAAGACGCTTAGTTAACGACTTTAATGCACCCACCTAACACACGGCTGTATTATGTATCATTCGAAAGCTGATAATTTGTACTTCTTGTTTTGCCCGGTCGTAAAAAAATCGTACGGTGCATTTTCTGTTAAATCAAGGTCAAAGGTCATGAAAAAAAATTCAATTTTTACGATTATTAAATAAAACGATATTTTCTTATTCTTGTACCCTAAAATTTACAAAAGATCATATGAACTTTATGGAACATGATACAAAATTTCCAAATCAAACAAAAAATAAGAAATTCGATGCGCAAAATTTCCCGAAAATTGAAATTTATCACAAATCCTAAAAAAATGATTTTTTTTCAAAAAGTAAAATATAGCTTGGGGAATCGATATTTGTATGTTAAAAATAGACAAATGTATATATTTTAGGTCAAGGAATATTTGTTTTGTAATTTTAAGATGTTATTATTTATTCTTGTTCATGGAACAGCCTTCTATTGAAGAGTGTGCAGTTGCCCAAAAATCTACCATCTTCAAATAGCGATCATTTTGTTAATTTATGTTAAAATAGCACATCGCTTATTGAGAATATCAGGGAAGAGAATGAGATTTCATAATAAAAGAAGGGATAATTAAAGTTAGAACACAATATATGCGAGGTAATTGAGGTTAAACTGATTTTTACTGAGTCAAACTTTTTTACTTTTTGTAATTATGTTTAAATGTAAACATGACTTTGCTACTAAATCGTAGGCAACATTGAAATAAGTAACCTTGGTTAGAAACACTTGTTTGTCTAGAGCGTGATGTAAACGAACTAAATAAAATGCAGCTGTTTTTTATTTAGTTTAAAATCGTGTTATATTAAATCATATTAAATGTGTTTAGAAGTTTATTCGCTTTAATCATTTGAATAAAAGATGTTTGAGAAATTTCTACATAAGCTTTTAAAATACATAAGCATGTCATTGTGGATGTAAAACACTATAAAAATGTATAATAACAAAATGACAAAGTTAAATACCCTTCTTTACCTTATAAGATCATTCGCTGTTTTAGGAGGATCGTTTTCATTGTATGCTGTGTTTTGTGGACTGTTGTTCGTCTCTTGGACTTTAACTTTATTTTGTTCATGGTTTTAATTAACTTTATTTGATTCTGATCGTGGTTTTAGATGTTGATTGTCCCTTTGGTATTTTTTTCACTTTAAAGGCATTAAGTTGCAGTAATGAAATCGGCCAAAAATCACCTCAATGTAAAGTGAAGAAGATAAACGCAATAAGACAAATATCCGCGAAAATACTAAGTAACTTAATTTGCTCACGGTGATATATATATAGAACCAAATCGTTATCATGATACATTTAGCTACACTGATCTATCATTTTAAAACCTTTAACTACTTGAATTAGGCAAAATATACTATAGGGACATCAAACTCATAATTAAAAACGAATTGACAAAGCAGGGCAACAAACGAACAAGACAAGCAACAGTTTACAAAACACAACATATAAAGCTACAAATTGAGTAACACAATCTCCCCAAAAAATTTTGAGTGAACTCAGGGCTCCCAAAGGGTAGGCAGATTATGTTCCACATGTGACAACCGTCTTAGTTTAAACATATTTATTTATAGTGGATTGGGAAACAAGTTTTGCAACTTAAATTAATCTCTTTCCACTTTGCGTGAGCAAGTGCTACCTTGTGGCGGCATTAGTCTGCTCTTTTTCGAAATCTACAAACCTGTGATTAACGTGCAAGAGATATGGCTCTCTCTTTACACGGTTCAGCCATTTATCGTCCCCTTCCGTTGGACTTTCAGTTGTTTCCTTAAGACCATACTCACAAATGGTGTCTAGTAGAGCCGAAAATTCAGTCCCTGAAATTGTCATCACGGAACGGGAATCGAACCAGGAACCTTTGTGTTAGTAGTTTGATGCACTAACCACTACACCACTGCTCTCTTTTACCCGTCTTTTGGCTCATGTATTTCCTAACTCGGTGCCAAGCCTTATTCGGTTGGTGTCATTCACGGCAGAGATGAAGGCAATTCGGTTACGTCGATGGAACTTATCAGTCGTCATCTGGCGAAACAGATATCTCATAATTGTCAACCAACTCGTAGTGGCGTCCATGACATTTTTAAAGGGCTGATTTCAACTTTACATTTGAACTCTGGTTTAGAACCATGTTTAAACCACCATTTTTCTTCAAATGTCCTGTACCAAGTCAGGCATATGACAGTTGATATCGAATACTCTGTTTCTTTGTATGATGGCGTGTGTTTTTTTGTAGCAGTTCAGTGTTTCTGTTATATCGTTGTGTTCCTCTTATAGTTGATGCGTTTCCCTAGTTTTGTGATCCAGATTTATTTCAGTAAATGAGAAGTTTATAATTTTGTAGTAAGGGGTGGTTTTATGGGTTGTTTTATGCACATTTCTCTTGTCGTAAAACTTTTTCTCAACCAACCCTCATCATCGATTTCAAGATACGTGATGGAGTAAACTATATCTGTTGAGTCTTTTATTTCCAATTTCAACATTGTCACAAATTTTGCGCTCTTTAGTGAGATGACATCATCTATATAGTGGAAAGTGAAGTTTCAAGATAATGAAAGCTTCTTTTCAGTCGTCATCAGAAACTCTTGCATGAAGTCATCCTCGTGTGAAAAATGAACTAGTCATTCAAGCTATTCAGGAAGTCTAGTTGTAACTAGAATCTTTGCGTATGAATGGATATTTTTTCTTCAAAATTATTCTTATTTTATGAATTAATACATGTAAACAATGAACAACGCAATTCAAGCAATCAAGAAATCAAGTTTTATAATGTGTTTACTAGTTTTTTTAAATTCTTTGAAATTTCAATGTTCATCACTTTATTTTTATTTATTTTTGTCGAAATTTTCAATTCACATAAAATAAATAAAATGGTCTTTTCACTACATCAATATTTATAATGAAGCTACAAATCAAACAATTAGAAAAGTCAAAATATGTTTATTTCAGACTGGTAGTTACAATGCAGATTGCAATTCTCTTAGTTTTACCACCTTTTTTTCAAGCAATAAGATGATTCGCGCACATATTTTTTTACTCTAAATTTTTTAGATTCTCAAGAATTTGTTTATTAAATCTTATATTGACCACATACAATGTTTAAATAGGAAGAAATTCTTAAAAGCAGCGTTTTCGCAGATGGCGGTATTTTGGGCAACTGTGTGAGTTGTTATGATTTGCTGTTTGATTAGACGTAAGCATACTTTTAGGAAATCTTATGATGTCAAAAACTTCTTTGATAGTCATTACAGGTTATTACTTAGTTTAAAGTGATTAGCAGTTGCACCAGAAAGAAAAATTTGGGTTTTCACACATTTTGTTAACTTTTACTCGAATTTCAGGAAACATGTGCTCTCTGTCAAAAACACGCTTTAAATACTAAAAAAATGCATTTGAATAATGACTGTTAATCGCCCTGCTAAAAGTTTAAATTGTTTGCATATGTGAATTAAGTATATAAAAGCCATATAATGCAATCAGGCTGAAATCTTCAAAAATATGCACTTATTCGTCCTTGGCCTTTGATCTCGATTTGACGGAAATTGCACAGTACGATTTTTTTACGACCGGGCAAAACAGATAGTACAGATGTGTAGCTTTAAAATGATATATAAATTAGCCGTATGTTAGGTAGGTGCATTAAAAATTTAATTTTATGGTTAAAGTCACTCGCCTAGAAGGCTACACGATGGATTACTATGATAGCGCGATGGCCATACGATGTATAAAAGACGTCGTGTACAGCTTACGATGATGGACTTGTTTTTTTTCTCCTTGAAATAGCATATACAGGAATTTGGTTGCTCATTTGTTTTACCTGCTGGTTCTAAAGACAATATTATTACTGAATGTTTTGGTTGATTTCTAAAAAAATGGTTACATTGTAATGTATCAAATATGCATATTCAATTTACCATTTTCTGCATGTGTCATATACAAATATAGTAAAATTAAAATTGAAAATGGAAATGGGGAATGTGTCAAAGAGACAACAACCCAAACATAGATAAAAACAACAGCAGAAGGTCACCAACAGGTCTTCAATGTAGCGATAAATTCCTGCACCCGGAGGAATCCTTCAGCTGGCCCCTAAAAATATATACTAGTTCAGTGATAATGAACGCCATACTAATTTCCAAATGTACACAAGAAACTAAAATTAAAATGATACAAGACTAACAAAGGCTCCTGACTTGGGATAGGCGCAAAAATGCGGCGGGGTTAAACATGTTTGTGAGATCTCAACCCCCCCCCCCCCCTATACCTCTAGCCAATGTAAGAAAGTAAACGCATAACAATACGTACATTAAAATTCAGTTCAAGAGAAGTCCGAGTCTGTTGTCAGAAGATGTAACCAAAGAAAATAAACAAAATGACAATAATACATAAATAACAAAAGACTACTAGCAGTTATACTGTCCATATTTGTCCCCAATATGTTACAAACGAGGATATGCCACGCTCGGCATTGCCTTGATTGAACTGTAAAATGTGTGCACTAGTCTGAATATTCACCCATAATTATGCCCATGTTTAATGATCTATCTTAAATGTTAGGTAATTGGTTCGTTGATCCCTTTTATTCAAAAAGAGCTTTTTCCTAAGAGAATATCATAATAATATAGACAAAAGGATGGATGTGAAGAAAGCAACAAATGCGGCCAAATATGACATATAGAAAACAAAATGGTTATGGGGTACACACTCGTTTGACAACAACTCAGACGATACATAAAAAATCAGAATAATGAAGAAAAAGTTTGTTTCCCTATATACGTGTACCTGCAGTGTTGGTGTACGAGGCGCGTTTATGATTTTCATTATGTTACTTGAAATGAAAAATGGACAAAAATAATATTTTACTTGTAAAAGTAAATCCTGAGCCTGTTATAGCTGCTCTTCCTGTTCCATTTTAACAACGATGGCGCCTTTCTTGTTCTCATAGAATCATATTATATGAGCTCCATGTTTTGTGAACGTCTTTCTTAACTGTCGTATTAGACTGACCAGTGCGTATCGTGCATGGCACTTTAAGGTAATATGGGAGTCTAAAATAAAAATGATATAATTTGTCCATACTTGGCCAAAACGTAGTATCTGTTGATATATGTTGAAAAATAAAATAAAAATGATAGGTCACCGGGCATTTTCTCAAGCTATAGGACGTGACAAAATGATACATTTTGTATGGATTATTCAGGATTTTGTGATTAGAAACTTAACAAAATGATAGAATTGTTAAATACTTAAGGAAAAGATAGCTTTCAGACAATGCTTTGAGAATATCAAAAGAAAAGATAGGGTCACCGTACATTTTTTCTGGCTAAAATACAAAATAGGAAAATTCCATGTAGAATCCTTCAGAAAATGCACTGTTTTAGAGTTACCTCCCCTTAAAATGGCAATTTGATTTTTTTAAAACAACCAAAAATAATCAATATTTGCAAAAATATTAATATCTATAAGTTATTTTCTTATAAATTGGTTCTGTTAAATGAAAATTTATATTAAATATCTGCATTCCTGCATCAAATTTTGCTAAATAGTTATCAAAGATACCAGGATTATAATTTAGTACGCCAGACGCGCGTTTCGTCTACATAAGACTCATCAGTGACGCTCAAATCAAAATATTATAAAACCAAACAAGTACAATGTTGAAGAGCATTGAGGAACCAAAATTCCAAAAAGTTGTGCCAAATACGGCTAAGGTAATCTATGCCTGGGATAAGAAAATCCTTAGTTTTTCGAAAAATTCAAAGTTTTACTAACAGGAAATTTATAAAAATGACAACATTATTGATATTCATGTCAACACCGAAGTGTTGACTACTGGGCTGGTGATACCCTCGGGGACGAAACGTCCACCAGCAGTGGCATCGACCCAGTGTTGTAAATAGTTATCAAAGATAGAACTTGATAGAAAATCTGCACCTTTGGTTCTCTGTTTTTTACAATCCAAGATGGAGGAAGACACCCATACCACCTTAAATGTATTTTAGCGCGAAAATTAACTTACATTTAGGTGGATTTATTGCCGTCGTAGTTCCATCTTGTCGCCTTCGTAATTTTATTCGATGGCAACACGACGGGATTAAGAGGTCTTCACGAAGTCGTATTGCCATCGTAAGGCCTTCAGGTAGCTTCGTGATACATTCGTATAGACATCGTAATGTCAAAACTGCCCGATGGAAACGATGGAAACACGAATGCAATACGATGTTCAAAGATGCATTCCCGGTGACATAGCGATGGTGAGGATGGTGATACGAATTCAATACGAACCCTCAACATCGGACACACCTTCGTGGATTTTTTAACATGTTAAAAAATTTAGAACCCCTTCCCGAAGTTGTCCCCGAAGGCTAGAAAAATTGGCCGATGGCTAAAGATGGTTAAAGATGGCACTACGAATAGTCCGATCTGGATACGATCAGTCCCGATTTTGAAAATTTCCATTATCGTGTTGCCATCTGCGTAAAAATCGGGACAGTGTGACGCGGGCATAAAGAAAACCTTAACTCTTAAGCTGGGGTGACACATACACGATTGTTACTGCCGTCCTTGACAGGACCATTCCAGATCAAAATTTATTAAAAGTCTGATCAAGATCCTATGAATCGTGGATGGAAATTCATTTTTTTTTAACACGACAACAATCAGATATTGTTCAGGAAGCGTCGATATTCAACCGTTTCCAAGCGAATTTATCCCGATAATCCCGTTCTAAATCCGCTTCTAATCCGACTTGTATCTTTCGCCAGGTAAAATTCGACCGAGTCTGTTACGACTGCGTCCCGATTCTACCGAATGTTATCCGACAGAGATCAGATAGTGACAAGACAGTGAACCGACTCCGACGGAAGTTATCCGTTCGAAAACTCGGGATGATCAGGTACTGTCGGATAGTAATCCTATCACGGTCCGCTCTACCGCATTGCAAATGGCTTTGTCTGATCTCAGTCGTATTGTATTCTGTAATTGTCGGGACTCTGACGTGGGTGTCATTGACGAATTAAGAATTAATAACGGGACTGTTTCGGAACGGTTTCGGCAAAAACGGTTCGCAATCGACAAGATCTGGATGCAATCTGGACTCAATCAGCAGAAAAACAGAAAATGAAAATTTTCTCCAGATCATTCCCGTTCCAAAGGACACCGTCCCGAATACACAGAAAATTGTTAGGAATTCGATTCGATACAGCAGAATCTGTCACGACAAAGGCACGATTGTAATCCGACTAGACAAAATCGGCTGAGTTTCCCCAAATGTTACGGGACGCACCTAACTGTCGGGGTGCTTTGCCGAACTATTCGGACCCTTCCCGACCAGTAGGAATCTGTTACGAACTAAAACGACTGCGTTTAGACAATAATAGGACATTCCAGATAATTGAGGATACTAATCCGACTTTTTGACTTTTCGTGTCGTATCGCTGTCTGATCTCAAACGGGAGCAATAATCGGCAATGTGTGAACCCCGCATTAACAACAACAGGCTACATTTGAGAAAAATTACTGAACAGATTTAACCTTTTTTGACGTCGCCAAATTGGGATCGTCGTAATTCCAGTTACGATTACACCAATTAGTGATATGAAAAAGGTACTGGATACGATTACATGGAAATGTAACGATAATAAAAAAAATATTGTTACATTACTATAAAACAATAACTTATCTCCCTTCAAGATAAATTTCGAATATGATAGACTATAATATGATGCATCATCATGACGCTGAACGCTACTTAACTAATACTTAATATCTTAGAAAACCTGAGTAACTCGAAAAACACATGCATGGGATTTTAAACTCTCTAATTTGAAGTACACTCTTTGTAAATATTTAAAACTTTTTGGTTTATAATTTCTTGTGTAACTGGGTTCATCTCAGCATTATCAAGTCCAATGGATCCCTCTTTACCAGTGATCCTTAAAATTAGTCTCACAGGAAATTGTAACACCTTCTACCTTATGAACTCACTTAATACTATACAATTGTAACGTGTAACCAGGCGTTTATATCCCAAACGTCCGTTCCAGTCAATACTTAGATCCAAGTTGTCCACAAACAATACGGTAATGCTAAAAACTACAACTATCTAAATTATGCACAATGAACTAAAATATACACACTGACTCTTTGTCGAAATAAAGTAACAACGGACAATTATATATATACAAATATAATACAATAAACCAGCCTGTCCTCAAGATGGGACGATTTGTCACTTAGAGACAGTATAGCTGGGACAGCTTGTCCTCCGAATAGGACAGTCTGTGAATACAAGACAGAGCGATCTGGTACAACTTGTCCTCCGAGTAAGACAACCTGTCACTACCAGACAGTGCGGGCTGAAAAGCCTGTCCTCCGAGTATATAACCAACGTACGCTCCGTTGACTTGAGACGGCTCATCGACAGCCAACCGACAGCCTCGAGTGCCGTTTCTCACTCTCTTATATACCCCAGGGCGACTATACTATTTACTTGATAAATGTTCCCGATACCGAACACAAGAGTACCTCTCAAACACCCCCATACCGATGGACCCAACCACTGACTCTCCCGCCAAACGTCTAAATCTGTTTAACTCTTCCTCAAGCGTAAACCATGCATTGATACACCAAGATTCTACTTGATAATAACCTTAACGACCAATAAACATACACAATGATCGGTTATTTCTACTTGTAACCCCTTGTCATCCTAGTACATATTGGAAAGTCATGGTCCAAATCATGGCTTTTGTGATTCTACTCCTGTTTTAAAGATTTTACATTTATCATCGCTCTTTGACTTTTAGTTCCTATGAGCATTATACAGTACCGTGATTTCGAATTCAAATCATATATTTGGGAGGTCCTAAATGGGCCTTCGTCATACTGATACCTTTTTTCGAAGTAACTTTATAGTGATTACATGTATCATGTATTTATAAGACCAAAGTTTGGTCTGGTATTCTGTAAACATTTAATTTTCACCCTTAAATTTAAAAAAAAAATAACCCCCTTTTACTCTAATCTTCATTTTTTTTAGGCCCGTTATTCTCTAATCTTCATTTTTTAGGTAAATTATTCTTTAATCATTCAACCCCAATCTAAATAAAAACCGATCTCTCATGCTCCCGTTTTCTGATATGTCACATGTGACCCCAAAGCGGGTTTCGTTAGATCTCCCACGCGACATATCAGAAAACGGGAGCATGAGAGATCGGTTTTTAATTAGATTGGTTCAACCCCATCCAAACCATCATAGAGTCTCATAGCTGGACATCAAGAACGTAGAAACCGTGATCTAGGACTTAATTGTGTACCTTTTTAAATTTGAAAATGAAAAATTAACACAACTATGACCGTAAACAAAAGTGATGATCCAATACAAACGCTGAAAACAAACTGGGCCACAGGCAAATCCCGTCGAAGGCATTATTTAATAAAGCATAACAAAACAACAAAGCTATCATAAAATTACTCGATGAGTAGAAAAAGTGTTGTCTTTTAATGTAATTTTTTGGTGATTTGCTTACTTAAAAAATCTTTTGAAATATTCAGATGTGATAGAAATGATTCCTTGCAATTACTTTCTCACCAAATACAATTTTTCTTTAAGGGCTCGATAATAACCGAAAAGAAGTGCAACTGCTACGTTATTTGTTGACATTAAATTGTGGTTTTGATTATCAATGCAATTACGTTTGCATATACAACCGTAAATTGTATATAAAATCACGTTTTTAGAAATCTTCTGTCACACAGCTTTATTCGTTCTCAAGTTCAAAGGTTGTCATCAGGAACGTAGTTTTTTTAAATACGTTTCCTCTCAGAAACACGTATGATTTCATTTTGTACCTTTCAAAATTTGAAAAAGGAACAAAACAACTACGGTCGTAAACAAAAGGGATACTCAAATACAAACGCTTTATACAAATTGGGCCTCAGATCGATCCTGTTGAAGGACATATTTAATAAAGCAAAACAAAACAGGAAAACTAACGTAAAACTACACGATGAGGAGTAAAAAGGTTGTCCTTTTAATGGAACGTTTTGGTGATTTGTTTACTTAAAAATCTTTTGAAGTATTCAGATGTGATAGAAATGATTCCATCCAATTACTTTCTCACCAAATACAACTTTTTTTCAAGGGCTCGATAATTACCGAAAATAACTGATTTGTTGACATTAAATAGTGGTTTTGATTATCAATGCAATTACGTTTGCATATACAACCGTAATTTGTATATAAAATCACGTTTTTAGAAATCATATGTCACACAGCTTTATTCGTTGTTAAGTTCATAGGTAGTCATCAGAAACGTAGTTTTTTTAAATACGTTTCCTCTCAGAAACACGTATGATTTCATTTTGTACCTTTCAAAATTTGAAAGGAAACAAAACAACTACGGTCGTAAACAAAAGGGATCATCAAATACAAACGCTTTATACAAATTGGGCCTCAGATCGATTCCGTTGAAGGACATATTTAATAAAGCAAAACAAAACAAGAAAACTACCGTAAAATTACACGATGAGGAGTAAAAATGTTGCCCTTTTAATGTAACGTTTTGACGATTTGTTTACTTAAAAATCTTTTGAAGTATTCAGATGTGATAGAAATGATTCCATGCAACTACTTTCTCACAAGAGACAACTTTTCTTCAAGGTCTCGACGATTACCGAAAAGAAGTGCATCTGCTACGTTATTTGTTGACATTAAATTGTGGTTTTGATTATCAATACAATTGGGTGGGCATATACCACTGTAAATTGTATATAAACTCACTGTTTTTAGGAATAATCTGTCACACAGTTCCTCCACAGTTATATGCGGTCTGAAGTTCATAGGTAGGCATATATGATTTCATTTTGTACCTTTCTAAATTTGAAAATGAACAAATTTTTTCTTGGATGCATTTTATCATCCATAGATTATATTCTTTCATTTTCGGTCATTATTTTCTTGTTGGGGAAAACCTCTGCATTTATTTTCAGGTTTGTTTGAGACATGTGCTCTCCCCATTTGGGATCCATTAATAGTTTCCTTTGGAAACTATCAGACCTATCTTTTGAAGTCTGAGAGTTCTTGCTGTTCTCCTAATGGATCGGTAGTTTCTTTCCGAGATCCTCTTAAGTAGGATTTTCGGCTTTCCTCTACCATTGATACAGCAGGGCATTTGGCAGTGTCGGTTTTGATATATATTTTGTCCTAACCGATTCCTCGTTATTACCTTAGCGTATTTTGCCACCGCATTTGTGGGGCATCCAGGGTGACCTTGTTCCATTTTATGTATATAGTTTTGCACTTTTTTAATTATTTATTTATACTTTGGGGATCTTTGAGGACTGAGCGAATCAGGTGAGTGTGTGTGTTTAGTATGTTTTATTTGGTTGCATTGTATTTATGTTTTGGGAAGGTTAACTTTCTGGTAATAAGACCCGTCACGGCCTGGCTGGGGAATTGGGTAGGCAAATGCTCACATAAATCTGTACCGATACAGGCTCCAAATGTCCTCCTTTATACGCCATAACTAATGGTGGTGCTCCTATTTAAAGGAGGCTCATACAGACAAGACAAGACAAAACAAATACGGCCGTAAGCAGAAGTGATTATCAAATACAAACGTTTAATACAGATCGATTCCGTCGAAAGACATATTTAACATACTATATAGTAAAATATTATTTCTATCGATCACCGCCAAGGGAAGTCGTCAAGAACACAGTATTATTTTATTTAGGGGTTCATGCGATAGACGCAAATTTTATTAGTCTTAACTTCAAGGTTAATCGAGCAAATTTATTTAATAATTGATTTTTACTTTCTTTTTTTACTTTACACCGAGCTCATGAGGGTCTAATATCTGATCTTATTAAATGATATGAGCAAATAAGCCCTAATACGGATAAATCAGCATGTGCAATACTGAAAAGGTCCCACTGTCGATATAAATCAAGATTTAATATTGCTCTTCGCACAGGGCCAATACGGAAAAAACAGGGCCAATACAGAAAAAAGCGGGGAAAAAGCCGTATTAGCAATGATTAGCCCTATAGGGCTAATACAGGACGTTCACTTCCGGTTTTCAATTTTCTTACGTCATTACTTAACTTTGGAAGTATCGTTATTACATAAAAACATTTGTATATTATTTTTTAAATTAAAATCAAAAAATAAACAGGTTAAATGATGTGCAATGTTTTGTAACGTCTTAAAGTTTTGAAACGGAAAAAACAGGGCCAATTAAAAAAAAGCGGGAAAAAAGCCGTATTGGCCCATGGGCTAATACGGGACGTTCACTTCCGGTTTTTAATTTTCTTATAATCATTTAATAAAAGTGTTATGAACTGGCTGTTTCTGTATTGGCACTGGTATAGATTCTCGGTCAGCTGTATTGGCCCTCGACCCTGCGGGTCTCGAGGCCAATACAGCAAACCTTGAATCTATACCAGTGCCAATACAGAACCAGCCAGTTAGTAACACTATATTATTGCTGTGTCCACAATTTTTATTCTACGTATTTCACCTGTATCGGTGTGGACAATTCCATGTTTATATCACATGACATTTCCACGGGAATTATGAATGGATGTAAAGTTTGATTATTAAATGCATTATGCCATATGTATTGTGAAATATATATTTTTGATGAATTGATTATCACATTTTCTACAACATAGTTAGATGTCAGGTTTGTACACATTTAGGGTCTACTCTAGTCTATATTCAAAACTGAAGCCAGTGAACTGGTGAAGGGGGGCGATACATGTATGTACAAATTCAAATTCAAATATATTTTATTGCTAATCAAATCGCCCACAAGGAGCAGAACAATGAACATTAATTACATACAAATTATTACAAGTGATTCAATATGATTA
This sequence comes from Mytilus trossulus, assembly GCF_036588685.1. Classification (NCBI taxonomy): domain Eukaryota; kingdom Metazoa; phylum Mollusca; class Bivalvia; order Mytilida; family Mytilidae; genus Mytilus; species Mytilus trossulus. The sequence goes on from NC_086373.1 coordinate 56,706,754, forward strand.
AGACACAATGACCAATGTTATAAAAGAAAAATAAACCAAAAAAATATCTATCAACACAAATACAAGAATACAACAAGCACAGTGTTTAACAATATAAGGGGGGGGGGGGGGGGGGGGGGGTCACTGGGCATTTCTATATCTATATATTATTTAAGAAAACTTTCCTAAATGAGGATAAATTTTGCAATAATTCTCTGAGTTTCTGGAGTATGAAAGTATCTTCAGAGGACATTAGCCAAATAAATTGTGATTTAATATCTAAACCACAAAAATTTTTAAACCGTTGTTTTATTTCATTTAAAAAATTGAAACGAATATTTGAAAGTTTGTGGCACTGAAGAAGAAAATGAATTTCATCCTCAACCTCAGTTCCACACAATTTACAGATACGTTCTGACACTGTCAGATTTTTGTACCTTCCCCTCTCAATCTCTAAATCGTGAGCACTGATACGGAATTTTGTTAAATGATGTCTATATCTAAAATTTTCCTGCAAAAGGTAATTTTCTAAGCAAAATCTGCTTTTAAAAAGTCTATAAGTTCTGAGCTTGTTACCATGTAGTTTATTGCCTCTGAAATCATTATTAAGCTCAGTTTGCCATATTAAATCATATTTTGATTGCATCTTTTTACATAAATAGTTTTTTAACTTAGTCTTTAAATTAAGTGCATAATTTTCATTGATGCTAAAGTATTTAAATAAAGTTTGAATACTGGTATACCAGCTCTTTTTCCGCTCATCATGTAGAGATTTTGAGAGGTTGAAAGCCTCTTTTATTAATAAGTCATCAGATTTTTTTAAACGTATATAATATTTAAACATATTTAACAAAACCTCCAAAAATAGAGGATATCTGCCAAGTTCACCCATAACTGCAATATTAGTTGCTTTTTTACTTACTCCAAGTATAAATTTACAAAAGCTTAAATGAGCCTTCTCTACTGTCAGGTCTCCACATAGTTTTTTAAAATAGTTATCCCCTTGAGTGTTTAGTTTGTGAACGTTAAAGTCATCCCATATTTCACTGCCATACATTAAGACTGATTTAACTGTATGGTCAAAAACATGAATGAGAGTTTTTATTTTTGGTACATGTGCTGCATAATCCCATTATTTCAGGGACATTTCAACCAACAAAAAACTTTTGAATATTTTATCAGCTCACATATCTATTTTTATATCATCTAAAAACAGTAAAATTATATCCGGGTGAAATTTGATCCGGAGGAAAAAATGTTACAGTAGTTGTTATTTTTTTATCCGGAGGGAAATATTTCCCTGGGATATTTTTTCCTTTGCCGTGAAATTCTATCTGGGTAGTTAACTTATTGAATAGTTATTAGCAAAAACTTATCCTTTAAAAATACTATGAAATAATAAAAGTGTTTTTGAACTAAACCAATTTTGTAAAAAAAAAACGTATTTAAATGGGAATTATTTCACAAATTATCATTGAAAAAATTTCCTGAAAAAATTCAAGAATATATCATTCTTTTAAAAGAAAATTATCATTAAACATAAGAAAGAACACCAGAAATAATTTCAAAGATCGTAATTGTGAAATAAAATCATGATTAAATAAGGTAAGTGAAATTCATGTAAAAGTGAGTTGTTTGCAGATCTCAGTACAAATATAAATTAAAACGTAAAGGTAGAAATATAGTTGCATTACTACTGTTAACAGTAATGGAAGAATTTGATTATGATAATATTTTTAACTATATAAATAGTCTGGGGACAAAGATGTTGTTGTTGATTATATGAAAACCAGAAAAATTATAGCATAACAATTTATTGGAACAAAAGCAATTTTAACAGCTGGATAGTATTTACTTGTGAAATAATATCTGTCTTATTAAAAATTTATGTTGTAAGTCGATCATCTTGTTATATAAATAAATATTTAAAAATTAGATTCAAGGAAAAATTTCATTATGAAATAGATTCAGAAATATATTATATTAATATCTTTAAAATATAAATTGCTCACAATTATCTCCCTTTGATAAATTATGCAAATTTGTTCTACCTTTGTGAAACATTTTATAATTAAAGTCAGGTATATATTGATTGCGAGTAACTTACATACTAGTTAATAGGAGTATATTTCACAAGGTTCTGTGAAATATGATACGGCAAATATATACCAATACATACTAATACATACTATCCGCATAACACAGATAGATTTTCACTCCTCTGGAAAAATTATACCTGTGAAATACCATGCCTGGAAAAAAATTACTGTGACAAATTATCCTCAGGATAAAATATCACAGAGGAAGAAATAAACCGTTACAGCTCCAGTCATGCTTCAGTGATTCTCTATAATCAACCAAATTTTTTCAACCATGAAGCCCACCCCCTATATCCACCTATGGTGTCTAAATGACCTACATTACAGCCACGAACATGGGATGTCCCAATTTTCTGATGGCATTTACGTGGGAATTCTGCAAATACAATACTGCCATATCGAATTGCCAATTTACAAAACACATGTATAGTCACAGAAGTTTGCAATCCTAGCAATGACAGTGTAAAGATAGGACAAACTGCACTATCACAGTAGAATCGAGTAATAGGGAGGTACACACCACCCCATCCTTATTTTTTTCTAGAAAAGGACGAGGAGGATGGGGGGTAAGGGTGTCCTATGTTGATGAATTTCATTCATATTCACATTGATAAATTACATTCGATATACATTAATGAAGACACAATGACAAAGAAAACAAAACGACATATAGAGGGCAAAGATCAGTCTTCAACAATGAACATAATGCTACAATGTAACTTTTGAGAGTACTATTATAATTTGGACTTTGTTAGATTTTTCAACAAATTTATAGTTTTACATTACACATGTAGTGAACCAGTGGTTGTTGTTGGTGTATGTCTGTCATACATGAATCTGTTTTTTAAATTGTTTTGTTATATTAAGCAAGACAGTTTAGTTTTCAGTTCTTGCACATATTTTATTTCTTCAATGACAAATGTGGGGTATGTGAGCACTCTCAGTAAGGTTCTTTTTTTTTTTATAAATTTTAGAAAAAGGGGGGATATTCCAGTTTTCAAACTTTAACTCAAAAATGCTTTCATCAGTTCTCATGAAACATTGGTAAATTGTTGATATCTGTAAGCTGGTGCCTTTAGATATAATTTTATTTAAAAAAAAGGGGGGAATTTTCAAGTTTCTGATAATGTTATCATTAATATCAACAATTCTCATTAAATTTTGGTGCATTGTTTATATCTATTGATGTAAACTCCCTGTTTGATTTTCATAAATTTCTAACATGACATTGAAAAGTAATTGAACTTTATTCTTAGTACATGTGACAAGCCTATCATGTGCTCATGGCCCAGCTGGTTATTGAAAGTAGAATGCCTATGAATGACCTTAATATCTTGCATCCATTCTGTTTGAATTTTAAGGAATAGTTGTTATTTATGTAAACAAATCCCACTTTGATGTATAACATGTACAATAATCAGACATCAACCAAGCCAACCTGGATGTAATTGAAAGACATCCAGAGATCAATACACATACAGTTTAAAAAAAAAGACAAATAATGAAAAATATAGCAAAGTTTTGAGAAGAATTAATTATGTTATTATGAAATGTATTAGCAATATTTAGAATATATGGTTTAAAATTTAGGTTCCACCTATCATTTTAAAACAGGTAGTTTGTTGGGGCTAGTCCATGTAGTCTATCAGAGGGATATTTCATCAATATGAAATCTTATTTTATCATGAAGTCAGATTTGAACATGGACTTGAGAAATGTCAGTTTTAGCATGTTTAGTCTTATACTAGTATATGTTTGTCAATTTTACTCTTATATATGTTTGCCAATTTTACTCTTATATATGTTTGTCAATTTTACTCTTATATATGTTTGCCAATTTTACTCTTATATATGTTTAATACATGATATATAATTGATTCCGTGGTGATGGTGAATAGAAACTGACAAATCTAAGATAAAATTTTATAGCTTGAATGTTTCTTCATCAGTTAACTAAAATTAGGGGGAGATATGTTCTTATTTCCAACAGAGGGGCACTAAAACTATATCAATTAACCGATATTTACACTTAAAATACAATAATAAAATTCATGTCTTTCATTTCAGGACTTCTGATCCAACCATGTATATGTAGTATGGCATGTTATTGATATCTGGTTATGGTCTATGGATGTTTATGAGGGACCAGTATATACGTAGTACACAGTATATCACTGGATTGAGCTCTTTGTCCAAGTGTATTATTAAAGTGCTTTGCTTTGAGCTCAGTTCATTGTTATGCAATACATTCAACTTAGAAATCAAGATTTGACAGACAACTCTCATGTACAAGGAATTACCAAAGTTGTATCAACTTTATGTACAATGTAAGTAATAGGGAGATAATAGCATTTTATTTAGATTTGAATCAAACATTTTTGTCCATTTAATATGCCAAATTTATAAAAAAAAAACACCACAAATTTACCAAACAAAGCTACTCTAGCTTCTAGCAAAATGATGCCTGATTGTGATGTTACACTTCATTTATACATCTATACTGCCTACATGACACCTTAGTCCTGAGTGTAAGTAGTCATCCAGTATGTTAAAAAAACTATATTATAAGGCCGGCCTATTTGGCCTAATTGTATTCTAAAACTATATTTCATTGTACAGACCTTCTAAAATTCAAACTGACCACTATTCCGTGCGTTCATCGTGTATCGTGCGTGTTGCGTGCGTGCATCGTGCATGTATCGTGCGTGTTCCAATCGTGCGTTCATCATTCATCGTTCCGTGTATTTTCCGTGTAACGTGCGTGCATCGTGTATTTTTAATCGTGTATCGTGCGTGTATCGTGCGTGTATCGTGCGCTCATCAATCATTCATTCTCAACCGTGTATCGTGCGTGTATCGTGCGTTCATCAATCATTCATTCTTAACCGTGTATCGTGCGTTCGTCAATCGTGTATAATTGTGTATATCAGATAATTTGCATTTGTCAAACGTTCATCTCTAATTGTGTAACGTTCAAACATTGCGGTTTTTATATGATAGTCGGTTATAGAGCTCACCAAGCTTATATTTTTTCTCACGGTTAAAGTATTATATATTTGTTCCGACTTTAAATAAAACTTACAGTCATACTTACTTTCTTGTGAACACTAATTAACATCATCGTACATAACGTTCATACAGATTCATGACTTTTTGTGTAAATATTTTATCATCTGTAAATATTTCGAGGTTATTCAGTGAATCTTGGCTGGGACTACACATTTTGATAAAATGATATATGTTTTACGTACAAACAATAACATGATATTGACATTTCTACGACAGAAGAGTTTAAATTGTAATTTCTATTCCACTGAGCGAAATGGACTTAAAAATATACTGTTGGCCAACTGTTATTTGGTAAAAATATTCTGTCAATTAAAAACAAAAGTGCTTTTGCAAAATTTAGTTGCGGGGTAGCTCCACTAAAAAAATGAAACTGGAAAGTATGAAAGAAAAGAAGTCCACGAGATGACATGTGTTGTAGCTCTACTATTGAAGATGAACTTCATGTCATTATAAAATGCCCATTATATGTAGTTTAAAAAGACAAATATACATATTAATGAACATTTTAACCTATCATTATCAGATGGCAAAAGTTTTATATTTTTATCTAATAACGGCAATGTTGCTGGTTTAGTCAAAAACACCAACAATATTTTATTTAAAAGAAACTATACAAATCCTTGGTTGAACTATGCTAGATTATAATTCTTCGCTTATTTGGCCAATTCATATGCTACTAAGATATTTTAAAATATTTAAGTTGAAATTGATAAATACCATTATAAATATTTTGTCTTAGTTTCTGATGGTCACATGCACGTAATGTTGTTCCATTGAGAAAATACTATATACAAGATTGTCGGGTAAATGTGGATTGCGGATTAAAATGTTAAATGTCAAACTTGAATTAACAAATTAAACTGAGGTGAATTAACACGAATATGTATATCCTTTTCAAAAGTGTTTGAAATCTCTGTTCTGAATTTCATTTAAACTAAGCTAAATATGTTTTGTGAAAAATTGAATAAAAATAAAAATTATATGAAGACATTATTTATTTTTTAAGTAAACAAATATAAGATCAGGCAAATATATCATGTATCGGCATCGGATTTTAAATTGAGGAACTTTTAAAACTTGAAATTGAATTTACAAGTTAAGATATAATCTTGGTTTTTTTTTTATTAAATAGTTTAAAATATGGTATTATCATAACAAGTCTTTATTTGATCGAAATAAACATGGAACACTTTCACGGATTCATTTTTCATTGTGTTTATGGTTGCCTATCAATGAAACCGTTTTAAATGTATGTCTAAAAGATTAGTATCCGAAAAAATAATTCACAATAGTATGTTGTTAAATAGGTTGGTCCCCTCCGTAAAACTTTCAGTAAGCCTTCGGAATGTACAAATAGTAAGGTATTGTCAAGAATTTAAATAACGGCCGGGAAACAGACTACATGTAGCTGTTAACCTTCTATGATTATTAAAGAATGACGGAAGGTTTTTTTAAGAACGTCAAGGATTTGTATACAAAATCCTTGAGAACGTCTGCTAAGATAAGGTATTGACTATGCTACTAAGGACTAGAAGGAGTGCTGTTATATGTATTATTTTGATATATTATGTTAGGGAATAATATTTAATGCATACATTTCAAATTTTACAGAAAAATATTCGTATATAAACGAAATATTCAACATTATTTAGACACGTGCCGGTTTTTCTTTGATATGCCGAAAATCAATGAACCGATTGACACGTGCCAAATAACATAGCAACAGATTAAACAATCACGATCTTTTCATTTTAAGTTATTTAAAACAATTGTATCGAAAATATTTATGCTTCAAATATTTATAATTAAATGTGTTGTTCTTATCAAGTTAAAATGATAAAAGGACAAATAATTTTGCTGTTGTTTTATTTCTTTCCCAACAAAATTGTTTGCCATATATGCACGACTTTGGTGTGCGCTAACTTATAAGTAAGAGTGTGGTCAGCTTGTTAAAATGTGTATGTAAGATATACGAAGACAAAAGGAATATATATATTTATAAATGTTTTGTTTTTATTTTAATTCCGACAAAGATGCGTGCATATACAAATGGTTTCAATGAAAACCGTAAATTCCGAAAACCATGAAATGGATAAGCGGTTCTCAAGTTACAGTGCGACATGTGGAAGCCCGGCGGACGGACGTACGCCGTACATTTGTATACTATAATACATCCCGTCAAAATGTTGACGGGAGTATAATTTTTACGGGCGTATAAAAAAAGCGTAGTGCGCCCGTATGTCAGAAGGAAGTCTGATTTTTTATTTTTTTTTTCGAGTCTTCGACTTTACTCGAAAAAGCGAGACTAAGCGATCCTACATTCCGTCGGCTTCGGCGGCGGCGGCGTCTACAAATATTCACTCTGTGGTTAAAGTTTTTAAAATTTTAATAACCGTCTATAAAACTGTCTTGGATTTCGACCAAACTTGGACAGAAGCTAGTTTATGATCATAATATAGTATCAAGAAGTTTTTAACAATTATATTAGATTCATAAACTGTTCTGGGTTTTTACCAAACTTAGTAATAAGTTTCTTCCAATGAAAATATAGTATCAACAGGAATATTTGATTGATTTATTTCCTAATATTTGTCGAGCTTGCGATTAACAGAAAGAATAGGCGAGACACTGGGTTCCGCGGAACTCTTACGATTTTTTTTAACAAATTGTCTGTTTGACATATTGTATGAGATAATTTATAAAATAATGAGGTATGTTCATTACTCACTGTTGAAGGCCGTGGGGTGACTTATGGTGAAAACTTCTGTGTCATTTTATTTCTTGCGATGAGTTCTCTCATCCCCAATCATACCACATCTTTTTCTGGTTATTAAAACTTCAACATGTACTTTCAGAAACTTAAAGAACGATTGTACGATTGTGTATTACCTCGTAACCACCTCAACATGTTTATTTGTGGACAAGTATCATTTGCGAATCTATAAAACACGTATTCAAAATGGCGATTAACTGGAAACCACAAAGTACTAGTATACCAGAATTTGTGAAAACGCTCCACGAACAAGTCAAACTGACGACGAAGTAATACCATTATACGAACGCAAAATGTGTATGCGGTCTTTTAAATACCGACATGAGATATATTGATCTGTTGACAAATTTATTATTTACATGAACAATTTACAAAATACACTTGAGAAAATAATTCTTCGTTCTGATTTTTTTTTTAACAACTATTCATTTATTATATATATAGTATCCGACCTTAATCGATCAACGTTAACACAACAGATAGGAGGACCCCCGTGTAATCAGACCAGGCAGAAGCTAGCGAACAATAGCTAGCGAACAATAAGCCAGCGAACAATAAACGAACAATAAACGACAGAACCACCATACAAGCATTTATAGTCAACACAATCAGAAAGGGTTCCCATCGTCGGACGGGGAATATGAAGGCTTCCAAGAATGAACAAGTGACATGTCTGACTCTGAACAGTTAGTAAACGGACTATCGACATCGACTGCTTGTTCTTGATATTTTAAAACTGCATGCATATACGTATACGTTTATGATAGTGATGAGCTTTTGTGTCTGACGAAAACTAAATTCCTGCGTGGTTATATCTTGCCATACGTTTATATTGGTTTGGTAGGTGATCACTCAAAATCGTTATTTAAAAATCATGTTTGTTAGATGTCGATTCACGTCAATACCGAAATTTCGGTTTTATCTTTAATACAAGTTTATAACACGGAGAAGCTTTGAAGGTACGGAAGCGTATTAGGGACATAGAAAAAATAAAATTGGCAGTGAACATTTTTTTTCAAAGTCGAAATTTTGACTTTTCAAACCTCGAAATTTTGACTTTAACTTGAAATTTTGACTTTTCAAATCCCGAAACTTTGACTAAAATTTGAAATTTTGACTTTTCAAACAGTCGAAATTTTGACTTTTTTGAAACTCGAAATTTTGACTTTTTTGAAACTCGAAATTTCGACTTATATAAAACTCGACATTTCAACTTATTTTAAACTCAAAATTTCGACATTTTTCAAACTTGAAATTTCGACTTCTTCTAAACTTGAAATTTCAACTTAATTTAAACTCAAAATTTCTACTTTTTTAAAACTCGAAATTTCGACTTATTTTAAACTCGAAATTTCGACTTTTTTTTAATTCAAAATAGCGACTTTGATCTATAAATTTCGACTGCTGAGATCTCGAAATTTTTACTTTTTCTAAGTACTTTTAAAACTTTGATGTTAGTATTCAAACAGGTATTACAATTTCAGAAGGAGTAGACATGCATTGGACGCAAATTATTAAAGCGTCATTTACTTATTTTGGCAATTTATATTCAGAAACTGGTTTTGTTCTTAAATTAAGATATGGATTAGCATTTTTAAATATTAAAGAAACCATTCTTAAAGACAGACTCCCCCCCCCCCCCCCCATATTCCATGTTTTAGTTTCCACGACACAGGATCGTCAGATCTGAGTACATTTAGCATCACAGTTGCAAAGGCCTGTTTGGTATATCAATAGCAAGTCACTGACTTTGCCTTGTTTAAACAATGGTAAATCAAGTAGCAAAAAATGCCATGCATATTCAGAACGACCAATGAGCTGTCCCAGTTTTCTACTTTTGGAAGTTTGCATTCTTACAACCCAAATATTAACCCTTGTCTTTATATATAAGACTGTTGAATAAAAGTATGTCGTAATATAGGTGTGTCGGAATAGCAGAGTTACATGATACACATATATGAAGTCCAGACTTGAAATATGTATTTGAACGTGAAACATATTTTATTTATTCTTTGGCAAGAACAAGATTTTCTCTATAAAATAACCTCTTTAAAATGGGTTAGTAGTTTATTAAAATATGCTTATTAATCTTTTGTGGATAGTTGTCTTATTGGCAATCATACCACATCTTTTTTTTTATATTATGAAGTTTATGATGTAAATGGCTCTCCGCCTCGTTGATATAAATGACTGTGAATGTGGTAATCGCAAACGTATAAATACTGAGGAAAAGTCGAAATTTTAAGTTTAAAAAAAGTCGAAATTTTGAGTTCAAAAGAAGTCGAAATTTTGAGTTTAAAAGAAGTCGAAATTTCGAGTTTAGAAGAAGTCGAAATTTCGAGTTTTAAAAAAGTCGAAATTTTGAGTTTATTTGAAGTTGAAATTTCGAGTTTAGAAAAAGTCGAAATTTCGAGTTTTAAAAAAATCGAAATTTTGAGTTTAAAAAGGGTTGAAATTTCAAGATTTTAGAAGGTTAAAATTTTAAGATAAGAAAAGTTAAAATTTCGAGTTAAAGTCGAAATTTTTAGATTTGAAATGTCAAAATTTCGACTTTGAAAAAAAAGTTCACTTCCAATTTTATTTTTTTCTATGTCCCTAATACGCTTCCGTAACACATCACTCCTATTTTGTTTGGATGTAAACCATCGATGTTTACAGCAATATCAAAGAATAAGATGATGATGGTAGAAATAGAAAGAGCTATGGGCGTGTGGCAAATATTACATGCATATCGGACCATGAGTTGTTAATCTGTAATAAAAGATTTCCAATACAACCATATTGAGAAGGAATGTTTACATGCTATACTCTCGTACAAAAGTATGAAGGGGTTCTTGTGTCGTTCACTTTAGACACACAATTTAACGATATTTAAAAAAAAGACAGAACCAATTTAAAGTCATTTTCCCTATTTTTTAATATACCTATAAGTCTTTTATATGGCAAGAATATCCCTATTTAGCGGACAAGCAGTTTATTCTTTTTTCTGTTATTGAATACCAAGAAAGAAAATATTTACCCTTGGAAAAAAATGTGTAAACAGATTTTTATTTTATCAAATCTTTTTTTTTTATAAATTATTTAGATTTTTATAAATAATATTCTTTACACCAGAAATGTTATTTATAAACAAGCGTATGAGTTTTAGTAATATTGACTAGTTTATATCACTATCGGACACGCAAGACAGTCTGAGTGATGTATATTATACATGACATCACTATCATACCGACAGGAAATCGCTTGAATACCTGGACGTGTCACCTTACAATACCTTTGGGAGTAATACCTTTAGCCATGCAGGTGATCAGACAAGGGAAGGTCCGAATTTATCAAAATAAGTTTAATACATTAAAGAATTATGAACAAATTAGATTTTCGTAAACAATTTTCACGGAACACTTATTTATGATAATTTATGACTTTGAACTATAACTTTTTAACCAATTTCCATATAAACAGTTAAAAACGACATGCAGACCTTGGTTACTTACAAAAAAACCATTTTCCGTATCAAATTAGTAAGTCGGATAATACAACCGTACGATTGACAAGATATCCACTCGCAATTACGACTACATTAGGTTACTGTTTTGGTCTTTTGTGGTTCATAGACATATCGTGGCTAAAACTGAAAAGATGGTCAAAGATGGTCAAATTGGCGGAACGCAGATAATTGATACTCTAATTTTAAAATCGATGGTGATCTCTTGTCCAGCAGAATAAAATTTAATATCAATGAATTTGAGCATTTTTATACAGAATAATCAATTTTTGATTTTTTTTGTTGAGTTTCCCTTTAAGCTAATAGTAAAATCTCGGGGGGAAAATGCATCTTTTCCCGATATTTCACAGTTTGACGTCGCGCAAAATAACATTTACGGCAGCAATTTTAAATGTGTCAAAAAAATTATTAAGTAAGAAAATTTCTGTCAAAAAATTATTATAAAGGAAACTTTTATTAAGGTCATATAATAATTGATACTATTTCAATGTCATGTACTAAGGTTTAAATGCAAAAAGTCTTTAGAAGAAAGAGTTTAATGTCTGCTTTTTTAGAATAATTATGCGAATTGATTTTGTCTGTAAAAACATCAAACAGAGAGATAAAGAAAATCACAACTAATTGAATAAAATGGAGGATTGTGTCAAAGAGACAACAATCCGACCAAAGAGCAGAAAATGGTGCGTCTAAACACGACTAAGGACTCCTAAGTGCACTAATGAGAATATGGTACTAAGGACTAAAAGGGGTGCTGTACAATGTAAACACATTTCTTATCTAGATAGATATTGATATTTGATGCATATATTCAAATTTAATCAATAAAAGATCACAAATTATAATAGAACAATGTCTGTGCCGGTTTTCGTTAATTTTTCCGAAAATCACTAAACTATAAGACACGTGTCAAATTACATAACTGATACATTGTAACACTATTACCTTAAAAAAAATTTAAAAAAATTGGATAAGAAAATTACCCTGACATTTAGATATATTTACCATAAAAATATGTTTAAATTTTTAAAATATCATTTTATATGCATCGGTTTATGATTAAATGAAAAAAAAAATAAAATTGTTAAGCTATTTTTTTTTATTTCGGGAAGGAAAATAATGTTTGCATCGAGCCCCTCCCCTATACATGATCACTAGTTTACCTAAGTGGGGGCTTAAATTTGGACACCGATCGCGAGGCCTGAGTGCCATAAACAACAGATTACGAACAGCAAACATTGGATACACCAATTGATATGTACATGTATGAAAGACAACGACGGACACAAAATGATTGCAATGTAAAATTTCAACTACATGTACCATTAAGATCGATTTTTCAAATATCCTTATTAAATTAGACCTGCATTTTATAAAAAAAAACACATGGGATATCTATTACCGTTTGGTTTCAAATTGGAATTAAAAATTGCATTTCCCCAAAGAGTTTTAGGTAACACCCCGAGAATCTCACCTCCTAGAAATTTGAAGTATCAGGATGTTTGGAAATATGTATGAATTTTCTTACATACTTGAAATTGTATATAAGGAATAAAAAAAAAATTCAGTATGTTTACTGTACAAACAAACAACAGACACCAATTGTGTCAGTTATATTGTTTAATTCATTTTTTTTACTGAGAGAAAAAAATGATTAATTGATTATTCAGTGGTTGTTTAAACGTCCAGTGGCAAACGTTTCATGCATATTCAGGACGAAAAGTCCTTTCAGAAGTATATAATGAAGTATTTGGTATAACAAATGTTTAAATTTTCGAATTATTTGGTAAATGTCATTTTCTTAGCTAGTTCTAATTAATTTGTACGAATCAAATTTTCTGACAAAATAATATCTTTTGCTCTAAATTAACATATACGATTCTAAATAAATTTCAACTACTCATTTATTGGTGAAATTAACCTAATATGTCCTGTTGATAAGTATATACATGCATGTACAGAACTAGAAAAATTTGCAGTGCATGTTAACATAAAAGAATCAAATAATTTCTGCTATGCTTGTAGTGAATACAAAAACAGCTTACTAATTTTTTTAGATATATACATATAAACCGTCAAAGTGAAAAATTATATAACATGAAAATAAAAATACATAGATCATTCATTTATTGCAATCAATTATATCAAACATGTAGTTGAAATAATTTCTAGAACCAGTCACTGTCTATAGATATAATGCGTCGGGCATTGTATGCATAAAAATAAAATTTAGATATTTAACTGTATGAAATAAAATTAGTTTAGGGTTTCGCCTTCGTTTGCCGTAAACTTGAACTCTCAGGCTGAACTTTAATCAAGACACTATATTTTGATTGGTAGGAGCTTCTGTCTAAGTTCAGAAATATTTCCGGTGCCTATAAAATAGCCGACTTTAATTTAGTTAGTTGAATCTGAGCTGGCAATATAGCATATTATATATTATGCTGGTATCGTCAAAACAGCTACAAGTATTGCCTTTAATTACAATGCATATAAATTTTAAATACTATTCTAAATATAATAGCTTTGAGAATCGTGTAAAAAGCGTTCGTTGTTCATTCGTCAATGAATCATTCAACGTGCGTGTATCGTGCGTGCGTGTATCGTGCGTGTATCGTGCGTGTATCGTGTATTTATCATTCATCGTGCATCGTGCGTGTATCGTGCGTTCATCATTCATCATTCATTTTGCGTTAATCCTTCGTGTAACGCTCATCGCTCATCGTGCGTGTATCGTGTATCGTGCGTGTACCGTGCGTGTATCGTGCATTCACCGTGCGTGTATCGTGCGTGCGTGTATCGTGCGTGTGGTCAGTTTGAATTTTAGAAGGTCTGTACATGTTCAATATTTGTCATTCATTTGTTTATTTCTTAATTTTTGCAAATTAACAGCAATTATTAATTACTACAATACACTTTCATACCACAACAAAACTGCCTTACTGTCTTGGTATTACCTACAATTGTATCCATATCACAAAATGAATTGAAAAGAGAATATTTTTGCAATACCTTTTTCATATTGAATACTTTAACTTTTTAGATCTTTAGACATATTAAGTAGATATCCATATCCACTTGAAATTTTATCAGATGACTTCTGTAGCAGTTATATTTTTTATGAGTCTTTGAAGCATGCTTACAAAGGTTCTTCTGATGATATCATTTTCGTACTGGCCAATATTTTTTGTTTTTTTGCTTTTACCTGCTTCGGAGGAAATATTTTCAAATAATTAATATAATATAACACAGAAGTTTAATCTCTAACTCATCTAGCCCCAAGCAATGGCAAGCATCATGTCAGGCATTGTCATTACTAATGTCTTCTAAACTGAGTAAATTAATTCCTAAAAAAATTAAATGTCTTCCAATCTGAAAAACAATTTCGACATTAAAACGAAATCGTTTACATATGATCATGATGATTTTCCACAAAATAATATAAATAGCAAATACATCTTCTCAGATACAGTCTCCCATAAATATAAAAAAAATCACATCATGAAAAAATGAACCTGTTATGTGTTCCTCTCCTAGCTTCAAAATGTATCCAAAATGAAAGATTCTATCATAACCATATGGCAATTAATGACTCTTCCATGCCGTTTTGAACATAAAAAACTAAATATTAAATAAACAACTCTCTAATGCTCAGGTTGGTTGTCATATTGTGCAACACAGTTGATAAAATGGGAAAATCATACAAAACACTGTCAAACATCCAAATATACTATCCACACTGATCTGTGTCCACACTTGCTAGTAAAGAAAAAAAATTAAATAAGAAAACTACCGTAAAATTACATGGCGAGGAGTAAAAAGGTTGTCCTTTTAGTGTAACGTTTGGTGATTTGTTTATTCAAAAAACTTCTGAAATATTCAAATGATGCATTGTTATAACATTCTCACAAATACAATAAAATTGAGAAAGGAAATGGTGAATATGTCAAAGCGACAACCACCCGACCATAGAGCAAACAACAGCCGAAGGCAACCAATGGGTCTTCAATGTAGCGAGAATTCCCGCACCCGTGGGTGTCCTTCAGCTGGCCCCTAAAATATGCAAGTTTTCTTCAAGATTTCGACGATCAACAAAAACAAGTAAAAAAAAGTAATAACTTTTCTAAAAAGCTTGCCGTATTTTAGCTGATAATATTGAGATCGGTGGTTTGTGGGTATAGATTTTATACGACCGCAAGAATTGAAAATTTGTTGGTCGTATATTGGTATCATGTTGGCGTCGTCGTCTGCGTCTTCGTCGTTGTCGTCGTCGTTCGAAGACATTTGGTTTTCGCACTATAACTTTAGTATAAGATAAGTAAATAGAAAATATGAAATTTTAACACAAGGTTTATGACCACAAACGACAGGTTGGGATTGATTTTGGGAGTTTTGGTACCAGTAGTTTAGGAAAAAGGGGCCAAAAAAGGCCCAAATAAGCATTTTCTTGGTTTTCGCACTATAACTTTAGTTTAAGTAAATAGAAATCTATGAAATTTTGAAACAAGGTTTATGACCACAAAAGGAAGTTTGGGATTGATTTTGGGAGTTTTGGTTCCAAGAGTTTAGGAATTGGGGGCCACTTTAGTATAAGTAAATAGAAATCAATGAAATTTAAACACAAGGTTTATGACCACAAAATGAAGGTTGGGATTGATTTTGGGAGTTAAGGTCAAAACAGTTAAGGAATTAGGGGCCAAAAAGGGGCCCAAATAAGCATTTTTCTTGGTTTTCGCACCATAACTTTAGTATAAGTAAAAAGAAATCTATGAAATTTAAACTCAAGGTTTATGACCATAAAAGGAAGGTTATGATTGGTTTTGGGAGTTTTGGTCGTTTGGGAGGCTTAAATATGTAGTTTCTGTTGTAATAACTTATTTTTTCAATCATTATTAGACTGCTATTCGTTTGGGAGGCTTAACTATGTAGTTTCTGTTGTAATTGCCCTACCGTTGTCTCATTTATACCATCCTGGATCGGTTAGGACATTTTTGAATTTTTTGTTTGAGGACTGCCCTCAATGCAGTTATAACATCTTAACTGTCACAACCTTTGCAAATCTAGAGTTGTGCCATTTCACATCGTAAATAACTATTTTTATTTTTGGCATATTTCTGTAGTCTTTGCGGTGTGTTTGGAAATTTTAAAATTGTTCCAGCGTTCGTTTAAATTGTATAAATCAAGATTTTGATAGAGTCTCAATTTGAATTGACATGATTCATTTGTCATCGTGCAATTACCGAAGAAGGATATCTGTTATCCGAAATATCTGATATTTGTATATTTTATAGTTATTTTATGGTGATGTTGTACCCTTTTTGACTTGTTATATATTATATTTTGTAGTGTACAGAATCATATTACATGATCCATCGCCCTGTAAGATTGATCGTTGACTATTTATTCAGTCATTATATATATGTAGCCATCGTAGCCACAAGTTAACAATTTTTTTTTCTGTGACGTATAAAATTTATATTCAGATCCATTTTGTTACATCTTGTGATCAATTTTATTTGGCAATCGTAAATGGCAGTCAGCAGGGTTAAAGAACATCAGTTGTTCGACCTGCTAGTCAAATGCGTTTTGGTTAAATATACTTTTTCACTTTTTTGGTCTTTTGGAAAATGTTGTTTGTGCTGTTTTTAGACCCTTCTACAACGAAATTTGTTTGACATGCACACGTATAAAAATTGCGGTTTTTATCCAACGCAATCATAGGTTTGAACGTAGTTTTCAATTTAGACTCGTTTATATTTTTTGTTTGGACATGTATCATATTTTCCCTCCGGTTTGTATGATCCGTTCATCCTATTTTGTCTCTTAAAATTCAAGAGTCAATCTTAAATTGAGAGTAAATTATATGGCCTTCCAAATACCGTTTCGATCCCTAACATCACTGAAGAGACACATATTGTCGAAATCTAGATCTGGTGTACTAAAGAAATATTGACACCGAATGTTTGTGGCACAACATCGTAGCCACAAGTTAACAATTTTTTTTATTTCTGTGACGTATAAAATTTATATTCAGATCCATTTTGTTACATCTTGTGATCAATTTTATTTGGCAATCGTTAATGGCAGTCAGCAGGGTTAAAGAACATCAGTTGTTCGACCTGCTAGTCAAATGCGTTTTGTTTAAATATACTTTTCACTTTTTTGGTCTTTTGGAAAATGTTGTTTGTGCTGTTTTTAGACCCTTCTACAACGAAATTTGTTTGACATGCACACGTATAAAAATTGCGGTTTTTATTCAACGCAATCATAGGTTTGAACGTAGTTTTCAATTTAGACTCGTATGTATATATATATATATAAAAGTCTATGTGGTATGATTTCCAATGAAAAAACTCTCCACAAGACACAAAATGACACAAAACTTAACAACTATAGGTCACCGTACGGCCTTCAACAATGAACAAGGCCCATACCGCATAATCAGCTATAAAAGGCCACGAAATGAAAAATGTAAAACAATTCAAACGAGAAAAGTAACGGCATAATTTATGTACAAAAAATGAACGAAGAACAAATACCGGTATGTAACACATCAACAGACGACAACCACTGAATTACAGGCTCCTGACTTGGGATTCCGAGCCGAACAAGTCTTTGATTGTACTCCATAATTTAGTAGGGAAGCAAGAAATACAAATTTTAAATTCTTTGGTTTTGAACCGGCCGGAATTCGAACCTACGACCAGCAACACTAAAGGCTAACAAACTACCATGAAATCAACGCCACTAGACAGTTATCCGTTATATAAAAGGAAAGCCGTTCAGATAACCAACTCCGTAAACAGGGCTAACATACTGACCATTGATTTTGTTTGGGTGATGGCGGGGGGGGGGGGGGGGGGGTTATGTTTTTGTCGAGCCTTCGACTTTAGTCGAAAAAGCGAGACTAAGCGATCCTAAATTTCGTCATCGTCGGCGGCGTCCACAAATATTTACTCTGTGGTTAAAGTTTTTACAATTTTAATAACTTTCTTAAACTATACTGGAGTTCTACCAAACTTGGACAGAAGCTTGTTTAAGATCATAAGATAGTATCCAGAATTAAATTTTGTAAAAATAAAATTTCATTTTTTCCGTATTTTACTTATAAATGGACTTTGTTTTTTCTGCGGGGAAACATTACATTCACTCTGTTGTTAAAGTTTTTAGAATTTCAATAACTTTCTTAAACTATCCTGGGTTTGTACCAAACTTGGACAGAAGCTTGTTTATGATCATAAGATAGTATCCAGAAGTAAATTTTGTAAAAAGATAACTCCATTTTTTCTGTATTTTACTTTTAAATGGACTTAGATTTTCTTCGCGTTAATATTACATACAGTCTGCACTTAAAGTTTTCAAAACATTTTATTAGATTCATTAGCTATCCTAGATTTTTACCAAACTTGGACAGAAGCTTCTTACAATAATAAAATAGTGTCAAGAGGAATATTTTTTTTGATTTTTTTCCCGGCTCATTTTTGTTGAGCCTGCTATTTACAGCAAAAGTAGGCGAGACACAGGGTTCCGCGGAACCCTTACAAATTTATTTTGTAAATGTTTTATTCCAAGTTTCTTGAAAGATATTTGATCTTTTTCAGAATGAATTCAATATAATTGTTTCCATTGAAAATGAGAGAAAAAATAAATCAATAAAGAAATTTAAAAAATAACCATGTTATTTAAAAAGAGTTTTTTCATTAAAGTCTCAAAATGTGTTTGTCCTGGAACAAGGAAGTACACGTCCTCCTGTCCACACTTCATGTTTACATCACGATGACCGTGAGGGCATTCCGATGTGTTGTCGTAACAGGGATTTGAATTTCGATTTGTAACCGATCGTATAAAAAAGCAGACATAATCGAATGCAAAATAACATTTTCGCTTTTCGCTTCAAGTAATACTCATAAAAACTGTTTTTTTATATAACATATTAGATTAATAATATGAAAATGTTGCGTTGTTAGAAATATATTTATACATTTTTAAGTTATATATATATGCACATGTATAGAACAACTATGTTAACGCATGCGGAAGAATATCTCAAGAACGTTTATTCGGGGAAAATGAATGCCTACATAAATCCAAACTATTAGAAAATCCGAATTATTACAGAAAAATTTTCACCATCCGCGTAAGCATAGCTTGGACACACAATAGCTGTAATCTGATTAGATTTGTGTCTGAATGAACATTAAAACACTGTTACATTAATTTTTTTTTTACTGAGGCCTGGTGGTCTCTGATAGATAGAGAGTTGTGTTTTAAATGTTTCTAAGTGAATATTTACGTCGATGACTTTTAATATTTTGCGTTTATCTTTAAAACTACAATAGATTAAAAAAAAATAGTGCAATGTGTCTGAATATATAAATTATTCTATGGTAAATTTTAAGGTCCCATTTTTGGCAGTTTTGACTCTTATGAGTGTTGTTGTTTTATTGCCTATTATCTTTATACTTATTTATAGAGAAACCTTTTCTTACAAAATAGTTTTCTCGTTTGAATTGTTTTACTTTGTCATCATGGGGCCTTTTATACTGACTATGCGGTATGGGCTTTGCTCATTGTTGAAGGCCTTACGGTTATGTATAGTTGTTAATTTCTGTGTCATTTTTGTCTCTTGTGGAGAGTTGTTTTATTGACAATTATACCACATCTTCTTTTTTTATATTATAAGAACAGATTTAAAAATAGGTAAATTATAATTATTGTCATTTTCATCATTGGTGTTAGGGACGGAGTAGGAAAGATGGGAATTCCTCTATTTTTGTTCCAAGTCATTACCGTGGAAAAGGAAAAAAACACAATCATTCAAAAGACATAAACTCCCCCCTTAAAAAACCCACCAGAGAACAATTAAACACACCTTTCTCAATACATTTGTTCGTCATAACAAAACAAAAAAGTGTTGAATCCCTTTGCACTATATAAGTTTAAAATAGCACGTCAATAGTGGATCTAGAACTTCAAGTGTGGTAGTTGTTTGCGTATTGGAATTTAATTTGATATGCCCGGTTATGGTCTCATTGATATTTATCACACCCTCATTCAATATTACTAGTTTCAGCTGAAACCATATTATGCTAGAAGAAATTATTTGTTGAAAAAATAAGGATTTAGATTTTAACAGATGAGGCTAGCTGAGGTAGACGTAAAATTGACGTCTTTCGAGTCAAAACTATTAATTTTTACTCGGGAGGGTGAGGGGTGAGGGGGGAAGAGTACGATGAGTGAATTTGAATTAATTTATTATTCAATATCTGACACATCATAGGTTTGTGACACATAATAAATGTGGTCTTAGATTTTCAAAAGTTGAAATTTGGCAATTACCTAGTATTATATTATCTAATATCCGAAATCTAAATATATTGCTAGATTCAACATATCAAAAACCCTAAGAATTGCTTGTTTTAAGTGCCGTTTAGGCCCCTTATTTCTAAAAAGTTTTTGTCTAGCAACAAAAAAAATCGACAATGGAAATGGGGAATGTATCAAAGAGACAACAACCCGACAATAGAAAAAACAACAGCAGAAGGTCACCAACAGGTCTTCAATGTAACGAGAAAATCCCGCACCCAGAGGCGTCCTTCAGCTGGCCCCTAAACAAATATATACTAGTTCAGTGATAATAAACGCCATATTAATATCCAAATTGCACACAAGAAACTAAAATTAAAATAATACAAGACTAACAAAGACCAGAGGCTCCTGATTTGGGACAGGCGCAAAAATGCGGCGGGGTTAAACATGTTTTTAAGATCTCAACCCTCCCTCTATACCCCTAGCCAATGTAGAAAAGTAAAGTATTTACGGACAACGAACACATCGCAAAAACATTATACTGCGTCAAATCTATAAATATAAACAATTGAATACCACCATTTTATTTAAAAAAAAAATCAAAATTAAAGGCTCCCTTAATTTCTTTCCATCCCCTCTTTATGGGGGTTGCAAATGACCCGTCCATTATATTAGTCATTACCCTATCAATGTCCGGTTTTTGTCCATTTTTGTGTCTTTCTTCAGAAAAGTGATATATAAAGACAAACACCCACAGCTTAAATTATCAGCAAAGCAAACTTTACAAAACAATGAACATACTAGAAATTCATGTATTTACTTCTTTAAAAGAAAAAGCGACTAACGCTAGATATAAAGATATTGTCAGTTGTCAAATATGCCTAGTACACTGAGCATAATGATGGCATAAAATAATCATTTCTTTAATTTAATAACTTTTACTGTATGCCCCTTATTGCAGACCTCGTATATAAATATAGGAAGATGTGGTGTGGGTGCCAATGAGACAACTCTCCATCCAAATAACAATTTAAAAAAAAGTAAACTACTATAGGTAAATGTACGGCCTTCAACACGGAGCCTTGGCTCACACCGAACAGCAAACTATAAAGGGCCCCAAAATTACTAGTGTAAAACCATTCAAACGGGAAAACCAACGGTCTGATCTATATAAAAAAACGAGAAACACGTATATATTACATAAACAGACGACAACTACAGTAACTGTACATCAGATTCCTGACTTGGGACAGGTGCAATATTTGCAGCGGGATTAAACGTTTTAATGGATCCAAACCTTCTCCCTTTTTCTGAAACAATAGCATAACATCACAACATAGAAAAACACACACATTAGTGTAGACCCATTGATTAAAAATAATTCACAATTTGACAGTTTTCCAATATCTGGTGTGATTTTTTTCATCATGTCAAAGTTATTTCCTTTTCACATCTCAACCATTTTCCAAACGATAGCTACAGATTTGATCCGGGTTTATATTAATTCTACAGAAGCAGATCGGAATCAGTTATGACGTAGACAGTAATCATTCTAATCGTAATCGACGTTGCGCACGATATTGGTGTCACTTTGGAAATATGGGTTAGATGGCGGGTTATTCAAATTCAAGCTCTTATCCTATACAATAAATAGCCATGTTATGCATATCATTCGAAAGGAAATAAACCATAGAAATCAATAACATTGATGAATTTGTGCTTTCTCTATATTTTAATGAAAAAATTTGCTCATTTCGATGCCCATAACGTCATTGTAAGGGTGTCCCGCTGTTACAATTTTGTTTTATGTGCATCTTTAAAATCCCAGTGCGGCTTCATTAGTAAGTAGAATGGTTTAAAATTTTACAACTATATTGTATACATTTAAAGTTAAATGAAGTAATAGACGTTTTTAACTATAAGAGTAGGATGATCGTCAGAAAATGTTTAAACAAAAAAGAGAAAAAATGTCCCAATTTGCTGCTCAACCCGTAAAAAAACTTTCTGTCCTCAATTTCATAATATATAACATACGAAAATGGATTTTAATTATATCAGAAAAAATATACATGTTCCGAAGAAGCTATCTGAAGTCATCATTATGTAACTGCGGTCTTATTTAAAAAACATCGTCATTTTTCCCGTGTCCAATAAAATGTCCCGATGGACAAAATAACACAAATAATAATTTAGAGGCTTTTTATCAATCGAAATTCTACTATATCTCAAATTTTTTTCACCTGTTAACTGATATGAATGGAAAATACATTTAATTTACTTTAAAATTATATGGTATGTATTTTTGTTTGAGTTGCAGGTAGAAAATCCGAAACGAACTAAGATGTCCAATGAAATATCCCCGTTACGGTAATTTGACGTTCGCGTCATAATAACGTTAAACTGTATATGACTTTTCTTGCATATTTGGCATATCATTATTTCATAAAATGGTCTGATCTATATAAATAAAGTTCCCGTTTAATATGCATTAAAATGTAGATCTGCATTGTTTCAAGGATATATGATGTCAAAATATTTAACTGCGATACTCCATAAAGACAAGGCCCCGGAGCTATAACATTAAACCAAGAGAAAACTTACTAATGACCACACCCCCACTTTATAAAAGCAAGATACATTGAAAAAGGAAATGCAAACAAAAGTGAGATCTTCTTAATTATCCTCATCAGCCAGATAGTATCTGTAATTCCTAGCGTTGCTATTAAAAAATTCGAAGCTATTCACCTGAATGAAAATTCTTACAATTAATCTTATGAGAAAAAGTACTCTTGCATCGACTTATTTAACAAAACGTTGTTAGCAGAGAAAATACTCGTATGCCATAGAGAGAGAGACCCCTTAAATGACAAATGTAAAACAATCCAAACGAGAAAACTAAATATTCTATTTTTAATGTTTTCCATAAAATCGTGGTTGATGTTAAGATTGTGGTCTTACTTAAACATTAAAATGAATAATATGCATTATAATGTAAGTATAAGTCACTGTTTAAGGTTTTAAGCAAAGACAGCCAATGTGATATGTTGTAAGCACGCTCGTCCTAAGAGTACAGAGATTCGCCTCAGATTTGTCCTGCATTTGTTTCACTCATAGTATCAAACTAAGTTTGAATGTTTTAACATTGAAGATAAAAAAACGTCAAAAAATATGTACAAAACAGACTCTTTCGTTCATTTCTTTTATTTAGTTTTCTTGTCTTAATTGTTTTACGTTGTCATTTCGGGACCTTTTATAGCAGACTATGCGGTATGGGCTTTTCTCTTGAAGGCCGTACAGTGACCTATAGTTGTTAATTTCTGTGTCATTTTGGTCTGTTGTAGAGATCGAGTTGTCTCATAGGCAATCATACCACATCTTCTTTTATATATTTCAATCATTTAAAAAGACATCAAATTGTTATTTTGTGTTATTGTTGCAGCTATAATTCTTCGCAAAAATAAAAAAAATGTTCATGTATTTAAAATTTTATTCAAAAATGGGATTTTGTATTTGCACTGCCTTAAAAAAGGCGGCATTTCACATGAGTAGAATATAAGGTCAACGTTTGAAACTTTCCGTGGAACAACGTCAAAATCGTCGTTTTATTAGGAACGTCGTGTAACGCTAAGTGGCACCAATACCGTGCGTAACGTCATCATGTTCATTTACCATAACGACGATGAAAGCACATCATATAATGACGTTTCATGTAAATACACGGAATTTGATGAGACTGTTATTAAAGTGAGAGGGTTAGCGCTATAGAACCAGGTTTAATCCACCATTTTCTACATTTGAAAATGCCTGTACCAAGTCAGGAATATGACAGATCTTGTCCATTCGTTTTTGATGCGTTTTGTTATTTGATTTTGCCATGTATTATGGACTTTCCTAATTGATTTTCCTCTGAGTTCAGTATTTTTGTGATTTTACTTTTTTTCGACATAACATAATGAAGTAAACCGAACCACATGATATAAGATTACAAGCACATAATATGACACAACCACATCATATAAAGATGTTTGCACATAATATAAGGGAAAATGCACATCACATAAGTACATTTGCACATCAAATAAGTACATTTGCACATCATATAAGTATAGGTGCACATCATATAAGGATATTAACACATCGTATAAGAATGTTTGCACATCATATAAGTATGTTTGCACATCATACAAGAACATTTGCACATCATAGAAGTATTTATGCACATCATATATGTATATATGTTACAGTGAATTTGTATAATCAGTGATAATGTAGAATCCCTGAAATTTTCAGGGATTATGTAGAATCACTGGCTAGTTTAGGGATTATATATAATCACTAAAATTTTCAGAGATTATGTAGAATCACTATAAAAAATGTTAGGGATTATACATAATAACTGAAATGAAGAAATAGTTTTATTTATAAAGAAAATGAATAAAAGTCAAATAATTTATTCTATGAAATCATATTAAAACATCAATATAAACATAAATTGTAAAATGTTCAGAAAAATATATCAAAATGATAACCCCCCTTTTTTTTTTAAATGTTAGCCACAGTATATTAAAATGTTAAACGCAATATATTAAAATTATATGCTTCACATCTGTTTTTATCACAATATCCACATTTAAAAAAAAAACTTTTCCTTCACATATCGAATCAAATTTTTCAACACGCCTAAGAAAAATAAAGTGTTCAGTAAAACCATCTCAAGGTGTCCTGAAAAACGGGAATTTTCAACACGCCTAAGAAAAATAAAGTGTTCAGTAAAACCATCTCAAGGTGTCCTGAAAAACGGGAATTTTCAACACGCCTAAGAAAAATAAAGTGTTCAGTACAACCATCTCAAGGTGTCCTGAAAAAAGGGAATTTTCAACACGCCTAAGAAAAATAAAGTGTTCGGGTAAAACCATCTCAAGGTGTCCTGAAAAAAGGGAATTTTCAACACGCCTTAGAAAAATAAAGTGTTCAGTAAAACCATCTCAAGTTGCTTGAAAATAGGGAATTTTCAACACGCCTAAGAAAAATAAAGTGTTCAGTAAAACCATCTCAAGGTGTCAAGAAAAAAGGGAATGAGCAATCTTGAACCTGTTCAAGCAAAATATCATGTTTTGTGGCTAGGCAATATTCTTTTTCAGACTTTTTGTGAACAATTGCCAATGATTAAGTTTTTTTGGTTTCCCTTTTCTTTTTCCCGGCGGAATTGCTATGAGAATATTACACCAAATACCAGCTTCCTCTAAAATTTTGTTTTATTTATCAATCCTTAGTTCTTCCTGTTTTATCATCATGACATTTAGATGCGTAAGTTCTCTCAGTGTGAATTTTCTTGTTCATTCAACAACAAAAAATAATGAAAAAAACTAAAAAAAAACTAAAAAAAACAGATGTTCCATAATCTTCTGTACCACAAATAACAAGCTCTGTGGATTTACAAATAGCAACAAACAATACATGTAACCTTATCGCTATAATGGGAATGTTGATTATTATCAATTTTAAAGTCTTCAACTTAATCTCGTAACCCTGTGTTGGTTATATATTTAAGATTATCCTCTTTGTTTAAAAGCAAAATTATTCCATCTGGCATGGAATATGAAAGAAAAAAAATGATAATTTGTCTATATTATTTATTTTTTAACAAACAAAGGATCCTTACATAATTGATAATCCCTGAAATCATATTAGGGAATATGTAGAATAATTATTAAAATGTTCAGTGATTATGTAAAATCACTGGTCATATTCAGGGATTATATATAATTACTAATGATTTCAGTGATTCTACATATTCCCTGAAAAATCAGGGATTCTACATAATCCCTGATTATACAAATTCACTGTAACATATATGCACATCATATAAGTATATTTGCACATCATATAGATTTGTTTGGACATCATATATAGATACTTGCACATAATATAAGCATATTTGCACGTCATATAAAGGTGTTTGCTCATCATATAATAACAAGTGCACATCATGTAAAGGTGAATGCACATCATATAATGACAAGTGCACATCATATAATGACAAGTGCACATCATATAAAGGTAAATGCACATCACATACTGGTCAACAAAAGAAACGATACAAGACTTTTTTCAAATTAAAGATAAAGTTTTCCATTCAATGGACCAATATTGAAGGTAGTAATACTTAATCATTATGGAAATATAAATCCGTTATTTTTTTTTATTTTTTCCCTTTCGTGACGTTTTTTTCGCGATTTTTTGTTTTTTTTTACAAAATTTACATAAAACGACAATTTAAAAAAAAGAAGTTCCAGATAATGATGCCAACCTCTTATTTAAAGGTAAAAACAGTGTTTGCCATCAAGTTGTTTTTAAAAATCATACAGTTTCTTTGTTTATTTGTTAAGCAAAGTTTGTCCCCTCGAGAAATCGTTAAAATGTATACATTATCAACTGATTTACCATAGACAGTATGTGTAAAGTGATATTCAAAAAGCGTTAACAATCTTAAAACTTATCCGAAAGGTTCCAAATTTACTGTGTGTTGTTTTCATATCTAAAGCATTGATTTAAGACGAAAATAAAAAAAACGCATTTTGACTGTTCAAATAGAACGAGTGCAGTATTAATTATCATCATATACTACCAGACCAAGAGAAAACTCATTATTAACCTGAGACAGAATTTACTCTAAATAGAATATAATTAAAATTGTGTAATATTAACGTGCATTATGTCTCACATGTTTGAACAGTAATCACATTATGAAAATTGCATGCAACTTACGAGCACAAATGAGCAGGGATGCGTACCCAAAGTAAGCTAAATATCTATAAATTTTAAACGGTTGTGAATGAAAAAAATACTTCCATGGTTTCAATTCACAAGGATGTTAAATCCTGGCATCTAACAAAAAACTTTATTTATAGTTCTCAATAATCAATCATAACAAAATTTAATTACTATCATAATCAAAGTTAATTATTTTATATTGTTTTAGTATTGATTTATAAGTCTTTGTTTATATAGATATAGCAATATACTCATATAATGAAAATTAATGTTAGAGTTTAAAAAGCGATTGATTTGATAAATAAAATGTCCATCCGCAAATACTTGACGTTTGTGTTTATTGATATTATTATCTAAATCTTTATAAAAAGTTCACTGACAGGAATTAATGTCAATAATAAAATTTCAATTCTTTTATTTTTGTGTATTTGCCTTAATAGTTCAACCTTATAGTATTAAATATTTGTACTGCATAAACATTATATTCACTAGCTGTTGATCAGCTATCGTGCAAATTATACATCACCCTGTCCACACGTGCACTGTCGGTTTCATGGGTGTCATTCGGTTGATCGAGAGAAATGATTGTGAAAGAATATCTAACAGTGGTCTTAGTAATTACTACTGTAATC
Organism: Mytilus trossulus; assembly: GCF_036588685.1. Lineage (NCBI taxonomy): Eukaryota > Metazoa > Mollusca > Bivalvia > Mytilida > Mytilidae > Mytilus > Mytilus trossulus. The sequence continues at coordinate 56,734,891 of NC_086373.1, forward strand.
ACTAGCCAGTCAACACTGGGGTTGTGAGTTCGAACCCCGCTCATGCGGCTGCACACGATTCCAATCTTAATTGACTAGGATTTTCAGGTTTTCTATCGAATATCGGTGGTTTTCTCCGGGCACTCCGGCTTCCTTCACCGATAAAAATTGGCCGGCACGAAATAGCCTAAATGGAGTGCTTTATTAAAATGTAATTAAATGTAAACTATACTTCAGAATCTGTGAAAAAAATCGCTGAATTTTCAAACCGCGGAATTGACTGACCGTGCAACTTGGAGTCGATTTTTTTTGTATGTACTGGCCAGTCGGACCAGTGGACTGAAAAATCTCCTAGTCCGGCTCCAAATCTACTGGTCTTGCAAAAATTACATTCATTTGACAAGCAATAATATAATTGATTTGATTTAAAGTTTGAAGGATTTTCTCTGCCTTTGATTACCCGGATGCTTTCCTCTCCTTTAATATGCCCGTAGATTTTTTGTTCTGTTCTGAAATCTTATCAGTAAGTCTGTCACTGCATATTTTTCACATGTTAATATTTACATGATGCTATACTATCCATTACATTGCGATCGACTGTATAATTTAATCATTCGCGATCTTTTTCCATACATTTTGATATTACATGTATTATATATATACCACGCTATTTACCAGCTTACATATTTAAACGACGAATCCGCAGGATGAGTTCGTTTAAACATGTTAAGCTAGGTTCACACTGCCGATCAGATCAACTCGATGATCTCGATTGTCCACATTTCTCCGCTAAGCTCAACCAAATTCTTGATTGGGCCTTTCTACGACTTCTACCCGACTGCCATCCGACTGCACACGACCTTAACTGAACAATTCACGACTCCAGTAAAGACTCCATCACGACTCCATCCCGACAACAAAATGAATACTTATTCGATAATTCCGATCCGTTCACGATCTTTACATGATCTTTACTCGACTGGCTAGACCAAATCAACTATTCACGAGCTCAGTCTGATCTCGACCAGACCAGATCGACCTGATCGTAAATGGGTGTTAGGGATAATCGGGAATTAGTCGGGTATGCACAATTTTATTATAAAAACTTCCGAAATTTGTCTCCCCCACAGCTTCATAGTGGGCATTAAGTGCTTCCCTTGTCCGTCCGTCCGTCGTACCGTCCGTGCGCCCGTCAGTCCGTCCGCCTTACGTACGTCCCAACATGACCCTTTACAATGTTATATATGCCAACCGGGGCATTATCAGTGACACACTCTCCGTTTATTTGGTTTATATTCAATAGAAAGCTGAGTAAGATTATACATTTAAAATATCTATATAGAATTATGAAAGAATCGGATTTGTGAGCAAAGTGGTAAAAGCTCAGAGAGACAGGTTTTAAATAGCTGTGACGAAGCTTGAAGAGTGCATAGAAGACGAACACGAAGGCGTAGACAGCAACGGTAGATGATAAATCTAGGTGAGACAGTGGCTGACACGACGACCACTGTGTGGGCAGTATGAGAGACTTGCACTAACTCAGCAAAGAGGAATCCAATGCTTATAAAAACTACCTCATAGTGGACACTGATATGTAATGGTAGTTTTATTGCTTATTTTTTGAAATGACACCACAAAATGAAATTTGTCATTGGATTAGTACTTATGTTAGGTAGCAATATACATAAACCATAAAACAGGTAAATAAACTCATCATAGATACCAGGACTAAATTTTAGATATACGCCAGGGGCGCGTTTCGTCTACAAAAGACTCATCAGTGACGCTCGAATCCAAAAAAAGTAAAATAAAAAAAGCCAAATAAAGTACAAAGTTGAAGAGCATTGAGATCCAAAATTCCTAAAAGTGTTGCCAAATACAGCTAAGGTAATCTATGCCTGAGGTAGAAAAGCCTTAGTATTTAAAAAAAATCAAAATTTTGTAAACAGTTAATTTATAAATAAAACAATATCAATGATAATTCATGTCAGCACAAAAAGTGCTGACTACTGGGCTTGTGATACACTCGGGGAAATAAATCTCCACCATCAGTGGCATCGACCCAGTGGTTGTAAATAAACTCATCATAGATACCAGGACTTAATCTTAGATATACGCCAGACGCGCGTTTCGTCTAATTATAATCTTGATGTTCTTATAAACCAACTTTGAAAGATAACTTTGTCATCAGCAGTCTAAGAAGGAATGTTATTGCACAATTACTTTCATGTTCGCCGGTGCCAAAATTGCAAGATTTTCTTCCCTTCCGGAACATCTGAGATCATCCCGGGTTTTGTTGGGTTACGTGTTGCTAGGTTTTTAGTTTTCTATGTTACATTGTATGTGGACTGCTGTTTATCATCTCGTCGGTTTTCGTTTTCACTATGGCTGTGACGGTTTATTTTTGACCTTTCAGTTTCATTGTTCCTTTGCTGTCTTTTGCCCCTTTTTTAAAAAGTTACCTCTCCTCGCAAAAGTAAAGATACGTACTGTACATGGAGAAATTTTTGTACAGTTAAAAATAATGCTGTCAATATATTTTTGCAGAAGCAGAGTTATGAGAGTTAATCAGATCTGCGCACACTTTTAGAGAATCGTGTAGCAGTCATGAGTTCTCGTGTATGGCCGAGAAGAGATCGAAGAGTGGTCGAGTGTGTTCGCGAAGGGATCGGGTATAGGTCGAGTTCGTCTGGAATAAAATAAATATACAAGTCGCAGTGATCTTGAAGTGATCGGGAAATAGTCGAGTTAATATGGAAATTATCGGAAATTAGTCGAGCAAAGATCGAAATGATCGAGTCCTGATCTGTAATTTTTTTTTATTCCGAACCAAACTCGAAATCATACTATTTGTCTCAATTACTTGCCTTTACAATTCGAATTTCCCTATACTAGAGTATAATACCACCGGATTTTACCTACGATATTATAATTTTGAATTAAATGACTTTTTGATTAGCTGATTAAAAAGTAATTTAATTCAAAATGATGATTTCTATTGATACCAAACTTTATGTTTAGAGTTACAGACTCATATCTTCTTCTATCCATGTCCTTTATAGTCTTTAAACATCGTTTTTATGACTTTAGTGCAAATTAAATAAACAAAAGCGTAGGATTACATAGCCAAATATAATTTAAAAGATCAAATCCTTATTGACCTTGTCATTTTTGATTTATTAAAGGCAGAAGCAGATTTAACATCACATTAGATTATGAAAAAAAATGACATTAAATTTTCCTATTAAAAGGACATTAGCGTTTGAACAAAATATGTTGGATATAATTTGCACGTAACTTGATATCTTACTAAAGTTTTTTTAGACGCTTGTACCAAGTTTGTAAATTTAAATAGTCATTATCATGTATGAACATCCCCTAGAGATTAAAGGTTAGAAAGTTATTCAGAATAATTTTCATTTGAATAGGAATTTTTTTTTCAAGCAGAGAATCTGGTTAAAATTTCAACTCCTCCACATTATAAATTACGTGGCTGTTCTTCTATACAAATAATCATTTAAAAAAAAAAGAGGGTTGGAAATAGATAAAGATGTTATAAACTAAGAACTGACACACAGAGAGCACTAAGTCAAGTGCATGTTACACGAACAACGAATATCCATACATGTAAGTCACAGTATGATTGCCAATACAGCGTGAACCAGTAAGATTCTCAAATTTATAAAACACGAATGTGTTGTATCTGGCTTATTTTAAAAATGTGATAATGTCCCTTTATTGTAACCACAAATGTGCAAACATCACATTATGTGTTTCAACACTTAAAATTCACGCCAATGACGATTTCTGGTATTTCCGTCTAATAAACGGAGAAAAGGATTGTTTCTTCCTTAAACATATCAATAATGAAATATTTAAGAGAAAACCATACATTTGCAACAACACACAATAACTATCAAACGAATTAAGTAAATTATAATGTGCATGTTAACCAGGAAATAATGACCTTATACAGGTTATTTTTGTTATTTAATTTAATGTTTGCTTGTTTTGTGTTTTATCTTGTCCCATTATTCTCTATATAGATCACATTGATACGTTATTATTGGGCTACTGTAAATTTTTATATTCTTGTCTTCTATTTTTTTTTTATGTGTTTCGTCTATTTGCTTTTTTGTAGTTCTTTGTTATATTTGGAGTGGCTCTATTATACATCGCACCATTGTGTTATTGTGACACGGTAAATGTTTGTTTTATAGTGATAAAGATGATAACACAATGTTGACTGCTGTTCCCATTTTTTAAAACATTTTTATCTACCATTTCTGTTTGTTTTGTTCACACATCATTGTCAATATAAATTTTATGCAACTGTTATACAAGTGAGAGGTTAAGCTAGCTTCAAAACAAGGTTTAACATTTTCTACATTAGAAAATGCCTGTTCTAAGTCAGGAATATGGCAGTTGTTATTAATTCGATTGATGTGTTTCAGCTTTTGAATTTTGATATTTGATAACGGACTTTTCGTTATGAATTTCCCTCAGAGTTCGGTTTATAAACCATTTACCCGTAGAAACATTCAGCCAACGTCTAAAAGAATTAAACCCAGTATTGTCAAAGATAATATTTTAAATGTTAGCAAAATTGATGAACAAATTGTAAAAAATTGTCTTGATAGGGCAATTACTTCTTACTAAGTTAATTCACAATTTCGATCACATAACGGTAATATTTCATAAAAATACATTATTTTAGACAGTAACCCGCAATAGGTGGTCCTTTTGGTCTGAAAATTTCATAGCAGATAAATTTTGACTTATTCATCACAATACCTGATGTCTATTTTGCTCTAACTTCTATAGTTAAAGAGAAAAAAGTGAAAAACTTCATCTTTGTTGGGCTTTCTTTACTATTTTGACATGAGTGCACTGGTGAGTCTTATGCAGGCAAAACACATGATGATACCTTTGGTAACTATTAGCATGTCATAATGTTCTATTGTAGTGTTTATTTGTGTATTTTTTTTTTATCCTGAATGATTTTCAATTTATTTGTATTGTAGTCCTGTCATGTAAAGTTGTCATTTGAGTCTCATATCTAAAATTGCCATAAAAGGGAGAGTTCAGGATAGCCACACATCCAGGTTCAACCCACCATTTTTTTTCTTAAAATGTCTTGTATCAAGTCATGAAAATGACAATTGTTATATTATAGTGCGTTTCTGTGTGTGGTGCATTGTCTTTTGTTTTTTTTGTTGCACTTTAGTATTTCTGTTGTTTCGTTGTTTTCCTCTCATATTTTATGTGTTTCTCTCAATTTTAGTTTGATACCCGGATTTGTTTTCTCTCAATCGATTTATGACTTTCAAACAGCGGTATACTACTGTTGGCTTTATATTGCTGAACATTTTTACTGTTTATAGTTTATCTTTATCTTCATTAGTATTCACGATTATAACCAAAACCTGCAAAATGTCCTTTCAACTACAAATTAAGTATCCAGCATCCCCTTAATTGCTTGTTCGGTTCGTCTGTAAATTTCAGGACTGATAGAACTTGACCTATTAAACCTTTTTATCCTAGTAGAAAGTTTGTTGATTGATCAAAACTTCGGATTCAATTGATAAACAAGTTATCATAAGCATGATAAGGAACATTCTGTTAAATTTTTCAGATATTTGGTCCAGAAGTTTCAGAGGAGAAAATTTTGAAATAGTTTACGACGACAGACGACATACACCAAGTGATGGCATAAGCTCACACGGTCTTTAATACCAGTTTAACTAAAAACAGATAAAAAAGAGATTAACACATTATGCATGTTTATAGGGATGTATCTTCCATATGATAAAACATAAACATGTTTACCAAAATAAGTCAGAATGAGTTCTGTTTTGAGCGTTATTTGTTTTCATTTCTCTTATATCTTATGTATTTTTTTTATGTAAATTCAGTTGTGGGTATCATTGTTTTTCCATTGAATCGGGCAGATGGCATGCAATTTAAAAAGACGAAAAAAAAACCTGCAATGTATGTTACACAAATGAAATAGGTTAAATCTAGTCTGAAAGGAAAAAAATGAAAAAAAATGAAAAAAAAAAATGTTACCGCAATATTTTCAAGAAAAAATTTGCAAATACTGCAAAATTTAATCAGTTATTCTCATCAACTGATATTATTGTATTAGAAAAACTAGCAAATATACCCATTCTCCGTATTCTGACCATGGTCATATTGTATGAAGTATTATATAATACTTCCATGTTATGAAAAAGTAAACATAATGTAAATTTATATAGTGGTATATGAACTATATACATTTTAAATTATCAGAAGCAACTTTTACTTAAATTATAAGTCAAAATTTATTTCTTTGAATAAAGGGAGTTTATTAAACATTTTTCATTAATACAAAATAAAAACAAAGGAACCGTACACACTAAATAATTTTTTTTATTCTTTCTTCAAGTTGAAAATATACTACGCTAATTATTTATTAACCATTACGTTAATTGAGCAACTATGATTAACTAATCAATTAGCAACGATCAAAAGACAATTGTTTATTAGACAAGGTTAATTGAACATGATGATAAGGAACTCACAAGCCTTGGGTCACGTGCCAAGTAGCACGCGCTGATTAAAAAGTATTTTTATTCAATATCATTATATCTATTGCTACCGAATTATTTTATATTTATGAGTTACATATTTATATCTTTTTATATTCAAGTTCTGTATGGTCTTAAAACATAGTTTTCATGTCCTTAGTGCAAATCAGATATATCTGCGTACCATTTCGCAGCCAAATAAAATTTAACAGATCAAAGCATTGTTGACAACGTCATTTTTAATTAACTAGAGGCAGTAGCAGATTACCAATATTTACATGGCATTAATCCATAAAAGATATTGAAGCTTCCTATTTTTAAAAAGACATTATCATTTGAACAAAATATGTCAAATATCAGTTGCATATAACTTGATACCTTACTACAGTATTTTTTTAGACGGTTGCACCTATAGTTTGTAAATTTAGATAGTCATTATTATGTATAATCTTCCCCTTGGGATTAAAGGTTAGAAATGAACAAGATGATATAATGTTTAAACCAACACACGATCATTTAAATGTAAACACCTGATTTCACACGAAGAATGAAAAAAGTTCTTTTTATGTTATATATAAGGCATAATTTAAGGTTTTTCCTCGGGGTGTCATACGTCAAGACAAATCTTAAAATAAACATTATCTGACTTAGTAATATTACCAATGTTATTTCAACTGATCGGGCGGAGCTTACGTTTCAATTTGCATAAGGACAGTCTTTTCAAATGTGTGTGTGATAAGGATGGTTGTCGTTATAACTATTATTACTGAGATCTAATCAGTGTCACAAAAACAAATTTACAAAAGAACTGAGTGGACGATACAGGACGAATAAAATACTTTAAGATTTATAGCATTTAAATGTGATTAAGTAAAGTATTTAAAGTATCGGCTATTGTATTATTCTGTGTGAAACTTTTCTGATTGTTAGATTACCTTTAAATGTGACTATAATGAAATAAAAATGAAAAATGAAATGTTTGGACCCTATTTTTCCATCCTTGAATATGATCAATTCTTTTTGCAGCTTATCCCGTGCCAATCTTATTAAAATAAGTTATCATCACTTGCTCCTCGATTTTTTTTATGTCGCCACACGGCGACATAAAAAAAATCGAGGAGCAATTGATGAGAACTTATTTTAATAAGATTGATCCCGTGCACCCTGCCCCCACAAAAAAACATTCGGAATATAAGGGATAAAACAATTCAAAACTTAATTGAATAACGACATATTCATATTGTGCAACTAACTGATATCGCGTAGTTTCTCTTTCATATCTACAGATTTCAAAGTTGGACAAATTTTACGTGTTTTAAACTTTGCTTTACGACTGTGTCTCATTGTTTATTTTTCAATTACACGTATAGTGTTTACATATTTTAGGCAGATCAATGATCATAACTGGACATTTCATTGTTGAGTTTATCCAAAAACACCTGTTTATAGTTGGACTAGTCACTGATGAGCGAACAGGTTAAACTCCGCCAAGTCTGGTGAAATAAATCAAGTAATTCCGTAAAAAAAAATCAAAATGTGCAAAGAATTGCCGAATTGCTTCCTATTTTACCAACCACACTACGAAAGAACATTCTTTTCTGATGCGGTCAAGTTTTTATATACCTTACCATGATATATTTTTTATGTTAAATAAAACTCACTAATTTATCTAAATATAAAGATAATAAATCTTTATTCAGGCCCAATAAAAATGATAACGGTGGATAAAGAAAAGTTCACGCCAATGACTATTTCTGGTATTTCCGTTTAATAAACTGAGAAAAGGATTGTTTCTGCCTTAAACCTATCAATAATGAAATATCTAAGAGTAAAACCTCAATTTACCAAAACACGCAAAAACTATCAACTACGAATCAAATGTTTAAGTAAATAATAATTTTTATTCTAATCAGGAAATTATGACCTTATACATGTTTAACATGTCATTATTCTATGCCTTGAAAAAAATAAAATAACAAAAATACCTTACTCAGAGGAAAATTCAGAACGGAAAGTCCGTAATCAAAAGGCAAAATCAAAAGCAAAAACACACCAAACAAATAGATACCAACTTACCTTATGCCATCAAAGAATTTCCTATAATGCAATTATTGGATATGAATAAAAAAACCTACTAAACCAATTGAACAAAAAATATTGTATTTGAATGAAAAATCATACCATTTGAATCAAAAATATTGCATTTAAATGAAAAAACATTGCATTCTTATAAAAACTATTGCATTCAAATGAACAAAAAATGCCATTCTTATAAAAATTATCCATTCGAATGACAAAAGAGGGACGAAAGATACCAGAGGGACAGTCAAACTCATAAATCGAAAATAAACTGACAACACCATGGCTAAAAATGAAAAAGACAAACAGACAAACAAACGTACACATGCCACAACATAGAAAACTAACGAATAAACAACACGAACCCAATCAGAAACTGGGGTTGATCTCAGGTGCTCCGGAAGGGTAAGCAGATCTTGCACCACATGTTGCACCCGTAGTGTTGGTTATGTGATAACAAATCCGGTAAATAATCTAATCACGAGTTGGTTGACCGTTATGGAATAACCGTTTCACAAATGATATCGGATATGTTCCTTACGTCGGAACTACAATATCCTTACCTTTCATGAATGTGACCTACCGAATTATTTACCGGATTTGTTATCATATAAGCAACTCGTGATGGCGTCCGTAAAATTTACGAAGTGATGATTCCAACTTCACCATTTGTAACTCTTGGTTTAATAGCTTCAATGTGAGCAACAACCCTCTATAAAGAAAATCATGATAGGAAATGAAAGCACGGGACTATCGTATCAATTGGGAGATATATACACCGTATGCAGGTGCTGCTGGAATGTTGCTACTTAGAAATGGAAAGTTCACAATTGGAAAGCTGAAATCATCTCTTCTGTCGTAAAGTTTTGTTTTCAACCGTCCTTCATTGTTAATTTCTAGATGTAAGTCAAGCTATGAGGCCGACTTAACTGTATCTGTTGTATCATTTGTATCTAGTTCGATGGGATAGATGCGTTCAAAATAGTCACCAAATTTTGAATTATTTAGTGAAAGAACATCATCTATATAGCGGGCAGAAGAGTTAAAGGATATTGCTTACTTCTTATCTTTGTTCCTAAAATGTTTCTGTATGAAGTCAGCCTCATAATAATAAAGAAACAAGTTGGAAAGAAGAGGGGCACAATTTGTTCCCATTGGAATGACGACAGTCTGTTTAAAAACACGTCATTATACTATTTGAATAAAAAATATTGCATTTAAATGGAAAACTATACAAATTGAATATAAAATGTTGCATTCAAATGAAAAATATCAAATCTTTGCAACCAATACCATACTGAAAGAAAATAAATAAATACAAGTATATAAAAGTTGATATTCATTATATCAAAGAAAAAACTGCTGTTCAAACTAATTTCATGATCAATTCTATGATACATTTAAGGTTGCTTTTAATATGGAAGAGACCTTATTGTTCTTTTTCTAAATTTTTTTTTCCTTTTTTTTTTTTTTTTTTTTTTTTATCTTTATCGTCATTAAAAAAAATCGTCATGGCCTTACACCGTTTCTACATTGAAGTTATCTTGTCAGTACTTCTGTGTTGACATTAAATATAGTTGATATGGTCATATTTATAAATACCAGTAAACTGTTTACAACTCTTTGAATAATTGAAATACTTAATGTTTACGCCAGGAATAGATTTCCGTAGCTGTATTTGTCAAAACGTTTAGGAAGTTTAAGTCATCAAGGCTCTTTAACTTCGTACTACATGTGGCATTTTTAAAAGTATTATTTGATTTGAGTGTCACTGATTAGTCTTTTGTAGAAGAAACGTGCGTATGGCAATCTTGGTATCTTCGATGAGTCTAATTGAAGAAATTTAGACCAAAATAGCCCAGCATATGAATTCAACGTCAAATTATGGAGTAAAGAAAATATCAGACATTATGATCTAGGCTCTACAACAAAATGATGGGACTGATTTTGTTTGAGCCGCAACTTCTCTGAAACCATGCGAAGTCTGAAATATTCAATTTATGATATGACGTATAAATGTTATGTTTTATACCACCCCTCCAGAAAACGGCAATTAGTGAGAAAATATCCAAATGCGGAGACCTTAATCAATGTCTTATACGCATTTTAGCATGCTCAGTCGATTCATTTTCTAATGTAACTAATATAGGACAATTGTGTTGATTAAAAATTATACCATTCAGGCCCTTTTGTTTACCTAATATAAGTTCCAGGTTGACGAGTTCTGAAAGAACGATTTTGAAATCAGAAAAACATGATTTTCATAAACAGTATGAGGTTATCATATGTCGATACAAATACTCAAAAAAGTTAGAAATAAGACATATACATAATAAGATAATTTAATTCAGCCACGGACCCGCGGATGTGTTCTATTTAAACAATAGATAGATCTCATCATAAAGTATTACCAGACGATTCGGCATTGGATTTGATTGATATCATTTTAGAGTGATATCCCCTTTAATTTTTTTATTTTACTTTGCATATACACTAAATCCTTGGAATGTGCTTTGGATGATAATAGTCTCTGAAGTATGATTTCTTCTAAGCTAACATTAAGCTAGCTGTCAGTAACTGTTAGTTCTCTCAAATCGTACTTTGGTGTTTATATGAGCTGTTGACATGATTTGTGATGCATTTTTGTTATTCAATGTTTTCTTGTTTTGTGTTATATCTCGTCTCACTATTTTCTATATATACCACCTTGAAAAGTTGTTATTGTGCTACGGTATATTTTTGACTTTCATTTTTGATAATGTGCTTTTTTTTCTATATGCCTATATATGAAATGGCTCTGTACTTATAAATCGCATCATTGCCACGGTAAATGTTTGTTTATATATTTATAGTGATGATTTTACTATGTTGACTGCTGTACTCAAATGTTTGACATTTATATCTATCATGTCTGTTTGTTTTGTTCACACATCTTTGTCAATATAATGGAATTGTATTCGACTGTCATTGAAGTAAGATGTTTAGCTAGCTACAAAGTTTAATCCACTATGTTCTACATAAGAAAATGACAGTACTAAGTCAGGAATATGGCAATTGTTATTTATTCAATTGATGTGTTTCAGCTATCAAAGGTAACAGGCTTATGATTTAATACGCATGTCGCGCGTTTCGCCTACATTAGACTCATCAGTGACGCTTAGATCAAAATAGTTATAAAGCCGTATAAATTAGAAGAGCATTTAGGGCCCACAACTGTCCAACAATATCTTTGAAACGATAACAGATAACACAACCTGTATAAAACTACAAAAAATATCAATTTTTAAGACTTGACCTTCAAAGGGTACAAAAAGAGGTCGATTAAATGGGTAGTCTCTATGTCTCTATCACTCCCGTGTCTCAAGTTCGATATTATATCCTATATTTGATTATTTGATTATTCATTCTGGCCTAAATGAGCTCCGAAATTGTCCCAATTTTTGACAGTGTTGTACTTAATCTGCAGAAACACTGACACTCAGTAAATGTGAGATATATGCTTTCGTTTTCGAGATAGTTTCAAGTTAAAAATTGTTTTACGGAGGTTTGAGGCATATATTTCTGAATGAACTAAATTTTGCCACCTGATAGTGACAGAAATTGGATAATTTTACATGGTTTTATGTTTCGATGAATAACCCAATGTGAGTTACATAAGTATTTATAAAATTGATATTGCATCATTATCAGACTTTGCCAATGGGGTCATGGGACAGTTTAAACGGATAATCTAACTGAGCTCTGTCTTAAAATGATAATTTAAAACCACATTTTTACAATAGAGAGAAGGGTTTGAATCATTAAGTGCATAAATTTAAAGAGAGATTGTACATATCAAATGAAATGTCGTGATGTGTGTATTTAAAAAATAATATGCATGCCTTGGGTTTATAAGTGCGTAAAATCAAACTTACTATATAGATGGGGGTCGACGCATTTCAAATGAATGGCCGTCAAGTCTACACACAAATATTTATTAATTTTCATATGTTATGTGCAGCAGAACGTTATTAATTCATCCATTTATTTAACATACAAAGATAATGCACCCTGCAATTACACTGAAGTGAAGTGTAGATGATCCTTCCCGTAATCTTTAGAATGCTTCATGTTTTGTGTAGGACGGCCTTGTTTAATTTTAACTATAAAAAAAACACCTCCCGAAACAAAAAAATATTTGTATTAGCTTTAATTTGAGAATAGATAAGGCGTGTACGCAGTGTTAGTCGGTATTGTCGTAGAAGTGAAAAGTAGAATGTGAAAAGTACAGATTCCAACCCTGCTCGAAGAGGAAGTTCAGAATCAGATCTTGTTCCACCCTGATATTGATAAAGCAGAATAATATAAAATCACAAGCCGACGAAAACCGACAATATCATATCACGAAAAGTTATACAACAGAAAACAAAATACTGCATAATAAACTAAAAATATTGCAACGTGAACCGTACTTAAGGTCGTGGTTGATGTGAGGTCCTCTAGACTAGACAACAGATCACGTTCCACATGATGCAGATGTCCTATTGCTCTTAACAATCTGTGGTTTTGCATATATGCAACATTCGTTTTGATTAAAACCTGTTTCATTATATTAAAAACAATTTATCCAACTTATCTTGCTTTAATTAAAAATTCAACCTCATTTCCTTTTAATAGTATGCACTTTTTAAACCAGTTGTTCCATTTTTTCACTTTTATCTCACAATTTATAAACAAACATAACAATTCTTTTCATTTACAATTTGTTTTAAGAAACAACGACTTGTCCTGTCCTGCTGATATTTAAAGTTTTTGTGATGGTATAAACCCTCGGCTATATATCTAGATGGGGTGTTATACATTAAAAAAAAAACTATACTCGTTGCTATACCGTATCATGCATACGTCTAAATGTTTCCGCAAATATATATATTCATTTTGGAATTACTGACTTTATCAACCATGGGAACAACATAAAACTTATTGTCAAATTTCTGACTTTCTGACATTGTTTGAAGAAAATGGTGACCAAAACTTGATTTTATAGCTGACCAAACTTTCTCCTTTCACGACAGTAAAATTTTTGAAACAATTGTGTGGGCAACATAAATATATGGTTAATTGTACAATCCTTTCAACCAAGGAGTCAAAAAGTAAAAAAAACCCATCATGAATATACAACACAACTGAATAACACAAACGAATCACTTTCAAGATTAAAAAAAAAACCAACCAAATAATAGAAATATAAATACGAGGGAAACAGCACGATACAAACTATTTAAAATCTAATGCTACACAAAGGGTCATGCGACGTAACGGAATATCATAATACAAAAGATAAATAAATGGAAAACTACAAAATAAAAAATAAGATACACTAGCACACACGATAAACTATTTAAGACGATCCTGTATTACTTGTGAAGTTGACACTGAATACTAATATATATATACCTTTACTATAGATAATTTAGCTGATCTGTAATAATAACATCTTCATGCCTTATATATCATGTACTGTAGTACGCCGCTAGATTAAAAACTGGCGTGGAAAGGTAACACATTGCCAGCGAAAGCTCGATTTTAGTAGAGCCCAGGTGGTCGTGTGGTCTAGCGGGACGGCTGCAGTGCAGGCGATTTGGTGTCACGATATCACAGTAGCATGGGTTCGAATCCCAGCAAGGGAAGAACCAAAAATTTGCGAATTTCAAAGCAAATTTACAGATCTTACATTGTTGGGTTGATGTTTAGACGAGTTGTATATATATATATTTACCTTCCGATGATTATTTTTGTAGAAAAGGCTGAGAACTTGTGTTATGATTGTTTTACTCAGACACCGATGGTGTATACATGTACAAAGTCTAAATATTCAATACGCGGTTTAATTTGGTTAATTTCTTCAAAAGTGAGGAAAAGAATATTTAAAAATTTGAAATTGTCTTTATGTCTAAAATTCTGCTACTAAGACGACCGTTGCAGTCAAATTCAACGTAAATGTCTTAACATATTTAAGACAAATGAAGCTGCGTCCTAGTGTTTTTTTTATCTCATGTTTAAGAGGATATTTTAATTTGATCAAATCTGAAAAGTTTGAATTGTGAATTGAGAGAATACTTGTATCATTAATGTGCCTCCGGGTACGGAATATTTTCGCAGTGTAACAAACCCATTGGTGGCCCTCAGGGATTTTCTGCTCTTTGTCATGTTGTTATTTCTTCGACAATCGCTATTCCACTTTTCAATTTTACTTTTATCTGAAATTGAATGATTTAGTATTTTACAAGTGTCAACAAAGAGGGGTAAAGTTCTCGCTCAGAGTAATGTCGAAAACCTGATGAAAAAAATGTACCTCAAATTGAACAAAACATTGACAATGATAATCTGCAGCATAATAATCCTTGTTACTCGGTGTAGCATGCTTTACACAGCAACAAACGACAACGTCTGTTCTTCAAGCTCCTGACTTGGGACAGGCACATACAGAATGTTGTTGAATAAAACTAGTTTGAAGGCACCAATCGTCCCCTAACCTGCAGGGAGAGTGTTGTAACAGTCCAAAATAAGAACAAACTATAAAAAGTCAATTGAAAAAGGCTAAATTAATCAGATTGATATACAAAGCAGAAATACATCTAACGAAAACACAAAGAGGACATAAATAGGTACATATACATCGCTATAACCAAAGTCCACTGAGAGTATTTGTAATTACTGACAGCTAGTTGGAAGCAGAGAAAAACTAATACAAAAAGTCATGCAAATGAGACTTAAAAAATGACTGTATTTGAAATGTTCACTGATGTTTAGAAATATCCCTAATATTTATGGCAAAGACCCCCTCAAAATCCTTTACTCGCAGGTCACAATACCTACGGTGATAAATAGAAAAAATACTGAACAGAAGTTTTGTCTTCCTGTGGTCATTTAAATTATCCATATAACACAGGTAATATCTGTCGTTGTCGAAGAGTAAAATGGAAAAACCAAAGTTACCTCGTGCTGGATATATTCATTTTCGCGGTAAGTTTTTTGCTTTTCTTTATAATTATTTATCCAATCCATTTGGTAGATATTGCTGATACTTGTCATTATTTTTCTATTTAACACGATTAATACAAAATGAGGTTAAAAAATGAGCAAAACTAATTTTGTATAATGAGCTACCAAACGTCTCGGTTTTAATAGAACAAGAAACAAGTTACAGTATAAACGAACATACCGATTAATACTTGTATGATATAAGTAAAACAAAAATCACATATGATAAATGCATTTTATAAACATTTTACATTAAACAGGTATTTGTAAAAATCTATGGAAACAAAAGGTTCCGACTTCACTAAAATAACACTTATTTAAATACTCTAATTTTA
Organism: Mytilus trossulus; assembly: GCF_036588685.1. Classification (NCBI taxonomy): domain Eukaryota; kingdom Metazoa; phylum Mollusca; class Bivalvia; order Mytilida; family Mytilidae; genus Mytilus; species Mytilus trossulus. Next base: position 56,750,879 of record NC_086373.1, read on the forward strand.
TTTTCTATCATGATTGTAATTTCACACTTTTTGTCGATAAGGGATGATCATTCCATTATTTGATTATTATTTTATGTAAATGGTACTGTTTTTTTGAAAAAGAAAATACAAAAGCAAATATAAAATTTTGTGAAATGACGGTATTATACATTTAGTAGTATTGATATTTAATTTCATTAAAGGCATTTTATCTAAAAATACAAACGCAAATCCGTTCTTCCAGTAAGTTGATCTTTCCTTGTATGAACAACATACACTCTGTAAAAAGTGAAAAAAAAAGCTTCAAGACACAGACAGCTAGATACTAAACATACTTTGTATACACTGACCAGAGTTCGAGCTTGATTTGCTATATGATTAAAAATTCAAACTGACAACAAACGGTAATTTATCCAAAATAAAATCATCATATAAATTGAATAAATGACAAAGAATAGGAAAGATGGAGAAAACAATCTGCCCTACAAATAAACATATACTAGAACACAAACGCGAAATCACGGGTATTAAGAGCTTTGTTGAAAGTATGTTAACTGTTGCAGGGAGAATTTATGTAAACGAATTTATGTCTGAAGAATTTCAGAAAAGGTATAAGTATTCATAGGTACAATTTTTTTCAGCCCTCTCACTTTTTTCCAAATTCCGTTATTTTTTGGTTATCGGTTAAATACCAATATTTTCGTGTTTCTGTATACTATGAGCATACGTATACTATGAATAAAGGGTATTTGGCTATTAACTATCTGATTCTTCTCCAGGGCGATCACTGCCATATTATTTAGAGAGCGGTATAGAGAGTCTCTATCAAAGCAAAAGTTATTGTCCTGTTATCAAAGGTACCAGGATTATAATTTAGTACGCCAGACGCGCTTTTCTTCTACATAAGACTCATCAGTGACGCTCATATCAAAATATTCATAAAGCCAAACAAGTGAGTTGAAGAGCATTGAGTATCCAAAATTTCAAAAAGTTGTGCCAAATACTGCTAAGGTAATCTATGCCTGGGATAAGAGTCAGAGTATTCTTATGAACATTATGTGCAAGTTAAAATCGGAAGTCTTGTATGACTGAAAAGTTGGTCTGATGACGGAAGCAATATACTGGCGCCTTATTTCGTTTTTCTTTAAAAATAACGTAAACTGAATAGTCATAAGAAAAGATGACAAATGGGACTATGCATGGTACCTATATATTACAGAGGCATGATGATTAATTTATTGTAAAGTAAGAAAAGCGACGTAGAAATGAGGTCTTCTCGTTTAAAAGTATAGATACATATATATAAAGTATATTTAAACAAAACGCATTTGACTAACAGGTCGAACAACTGCTGTTCTTTTACCCTGCTGACTGCCCTTGGCGATTGCCAAATAAACTATATATTGATCACAAGATGTAAAAAAATGGATCTTGATAAAAAATTAATACTAAACTGTTTTATTTGGCAATCGCCAATGGCAATCAGCAGGGTTAAATAACATCAGTTGTTCGACCTGTTAGTCAAATGCGTTTTGTTTAAATATACTTTTTCACTTTTGGTCTTTTGGAAAATGTTGTTTTTGCTGTGTTTAGACCCTTCTACAACGAAATTTGTTTTACATGCACACGTATAGAAATGCGGTTTTTATCCAACACAATCATAAGTTTGAACGTAGTTTTCAATTTAAACTCGGATACATATATATGTATCTTACATTAATTTGTAGGATCCTTTACTATAGATAATTTAGCTGATCTGTAACAATAACATCTTCATGCCTTATATATCATGTACTGTAGTACGCCGCTAGATTAAAACTGACGTGGAAAGGTAACACATGCCCACCGAAAGCTCTTTTATTTGAGAGCCCAGGTGGTCGTGTGGTCTAGCGGGACGGCTGCAGTGCAGGCGATTTGGTGTCACGATATCACAGTAGTATGGGTTCGAATCCCGGCGAGGGAAAAACCAAAAAGTTGCGAAAGCAAATTTACAGAATTAACATTGTTGGGTTGATGTTTAGACGAGTTGTATATACATTATGTACACAGCCATGTATCACCATCATTGATGGCGATCCGATGGATACATCTGTTGTAGGGTTGTCACTGACTCAGACGTACTTATGAATATAATTATTTATTGTGACTGTATCTTACATTAATTTGTAGAATCCTTTACTATAGATAATTTAGCTGATCTGTAACAATAACATCTTCATGCCTTATATATCATGTACTGTATTACGCCGCTAGATTAAAACTGACGTGGAAAGGTAACACATGCCCACCGGAAGCTCTTTTATTTTTATACAACTCGTCTAAACATCAACCCAACAATGTTTATATATATACAACTCGTCTAAACATCATCCCAACAATGTTAGATCTGTAAAGGAGTAGGGGCTATAATGGCCTAAAATGGCCCCAGATTTACAAGATAATAAAAATTCGAACAGAGCAGATTTTTCTACATAAATTATTTGAATATGAGTCAATGATTTAAAAAAAATGTTTTTATCTAACAAAATAATGTTCAATGACGTCACAATGGTAGGTGCAAATGACGTCATAATTGAGAAATAAGCAAAAATACAGAAATTTGGATGGTTTTTCCAAATTTTGACCACCGCACCATGCTTGCACCAATTATAGATTTTAACATTTTGACAAGTTCATACATATCAAACTTCAGATAAAATATTTTTTTGGTGCAAGGTTGGTGCGATTGTTTATCTCATATTTTTCATAGCCAATCGGAGCAATAAAAAGCTGAAATATGCCGTTCAAATTGGACATATTCATCTGACAAAGTTTATTTTATACATTCTAATGCCTATAGGAACTTTATTTTTTTGGTTATGAATGTAACATGTATTCCTAATATTATTTCCATAAGTATATCTCGGTAAATGTCTTTAAAAAATCCGAAAGCAATAACCTACACGTGTAAGGGAGTCAATAACAACTTTGAGAACATTTTTTTTTTAATTGTGAAATTTTAGATATAGACCAATATATAACAACATCTGAACATTTCTTATGTTTCTGCTTATTATCAATTCAAAATCTAGTGTTTGAATGGGGCAACCTTCACTCTCTGGTATTAGGGTCGGATCCATGATTTATGTTAGGAAAAAAGGGGGGGGGGGCAAATTAAAAAGATTATTTTGCTTAAATTCACATAATTGGCAAGAAATACGCAATTTATTTTGAAAATGAAACTACCTATATTCCAATTGCATGTGTCTTTGTTGGTAATGCGCATAAAGTTCTAGAAAATTTGATGGTAAGAGAACAGAAACGGCATATGGTAGACTATCCATATATCCGTACATACATGCATAATATATATAGATATGGTTATTTGACCTTCCCATTAATAGAAACAAGTGCCTGAAGTCTGTAAGCAACTGGCATGTCTGTTACCTTTTTAAAGGTATGTTTTGAATAGTTTTATAATGATGTGTAAAAATAAAGTGAAATTTTAAAAATGGACCCAGTTTTGTTGTTACGCCCCATTTGTGGGCATTATGTTTTCTGGTCTGTGGTCCATTTGTCTGTTCATTCGATCGTCCTTGTGTCCCACTTTAGGTTTAAGTTTTCGGTCAAGGTTGTTTATTCTGACATCAGACTCAGACTTCTTTTGAACTAAGTTTTACTGTGTGTATTGCTGTGTGTTTGATTTTTTTCTTCTTCGGCTAGAGGTAAAGGGAGAGGGGGTTTAAGATCTTAAAATAACATGTGTAAGCTTCCGATTTTTTGCGCCTGTCCCAATTCAGGATTATCTGGCCTTTGTTCATGTTGTTAGTCTTGTGATTTGGGCATCCATGTACTAAAGACACATTCTTGTTTTCAACTATTTTGATGTATATAAAATAAATATTGTCATGATATTAATCACAGACCAAGTCATACAACACTAAGATTAGTGAAGGCGAAAGATAAACTAGTATAAACTTGACAAAAACTACAATAAAACAAATAATATATATAAGGAATATAGAAACTTTTTAAGAATACAGATTTATTTGAGATAGTATCATGTACCAGTTTTTTAATGCTATATAATGATATGGTTATAAATCTGGACGTCTGAAATAGATAATAATAAAAATAAGATGAATTTCGAAAAGTCAACCCTGACGATCCTTTACATATGTCTGGAGGGTTGGGGTTGGGGTTTACTTCAATACTTAATTGATAGGGGTGCTGCTGTTTTGTTACTTCACCCTGTTTTACATTTTAAAAATATAAACCCTTTCATATATGGCTTAGGAAAAAAAAAATCCTTTTCCCATATCAATTTGGTTTCATGTGGTTTTATGTAAAAGAGGAAAACTTCAGTGCCAAAAGAAAAATATTAGTTGATAAAGACACAGCGGGAACACCAAACAAGTTGACAGTCAAAGAAGTTATGGGAACTTTAGTGTCCTTATCATATATATATCTGATAGTTTTCTTAACTTTTTACTTATTTCAAGCTTAAAAGGGTGAACTATTCCAAAGGCACGTCATATCACCTTATAAATAAAAGTCCCCCCCTTTTCAACCCCAACCCCTACCTGAAACATAACTACTGTAATGGAAATACATGGACATTTTAAAACACCCTTTAATGCATGTGTCTGTATCTATTTATTTTAGATAATTGATATTAAGATTTCTTAGCGCTAAATATGTGTTCTTGTCTTTATATTATTCTTCTTGTCGCTAATAAGTGAGATGACACCCAGCACTAGATGCACAATCTGTATATATCAGCAATACCCGGTGTTTTGTTTTGTTTGTTGATGTTTCAATATTGCTTTTCCCCTTAACATTTACTTTGGAGTTTGTTACTGTTTACAATTTGCATCTTAAATTGCCTGTCTGTTGCAATATATTTGAAATTAAATCTTGTAAAATAGAAAACAAATTGCAGTTGCCATGGGCACAGATGTGTTGCTAGGAAGAAACAACAGTGAATTTTGCAAAAATGTGCATTTAATTATGTAATATTTAAATAGTGTACAAGTGTAGAGCTCACTACATGCTTAAAACAGGTATAATTTCAAATATAGATCTATTAAAGCTGTATAATAATCATATTTGATGAGTTTAACTCCGCCATTATATTGGTTGCTAGGCAACAGAATAAACGAGCTAGACCTAAAATTCAACTATTTTCAGAAGGTCTATGATATAGACTTACAACATGACAAATAAAATGAAATTTGGGGGTGGGGCCAAAAATGGCCCTTATAGCCCCTACTCCTTTGCTTTCGAATATACATATCTGCTTTAAAAGATAACATTATTTGTTTGATAAGAATTACAAGTTAAAAATCAAACGCTGAGGATAAAAGATAGAGAAGACAACGCACTTACACTTGAACTTGTGCTGACCCCGCAAGATCATTGACCAGTAAGAAAGATTATATTCAATTATGCACTGGTCATAAGTGAAAGTTTTCTGCACGTAAAAACATGTCATCTAATTTCAAAAATTCATCGTGAAATTAAGAAGGGCAAATCTTACCCTTTGACCAGACTAGATACATCATAAATGTACAGTATAAATAGCTCACTCTTTTTTTTTTTTTTAAGTCGGTTAGTAATAACCAGTTAAAACAGAATTATCTTCTGTGCTGTCTTAAATTACTTTATTCAGCTTTATTTTGAAATAGCAAATATAATTGGTTTTAATACAGACAGCTAGATACCATAAATATATTAGGTATACACAGGCCAGAGCCTGAGCTTAAATGATTTCCTATATGTTATAAAACTAAACTGACGAAAAAAGTACATTTATTCAAATTCATAAAACACAAAAAATACATTTTGCAAACAAAAATTTGATATGCAATAATTAAACATAAATAATACGAAATTACATTAACTAATATCATTACAATTCAATAAATGACAAAGAATAGCAAAGGTGGGAGTAAAATCTGCCACAAATCCACTCTTTGGTTGAAAGAGATAATCCCGCACCCGAGGACTCTGGCGACGTGAATACCATTTGTATGTAACTTAGAATTTACATGCATGACATTCACATACATGTACACCAATAAAAAAATTACACTTTATGATTGTAAAACGTTGCCACATTGAGCAGAAATATTAAAAGTTCATATGATCATATACCAAGGTATTACTTTTAAATTATTTCTTGTAAAAAGGATGAAAGGTGTAAATCTTATTCCGGTCATGAACACAGCAATAAAATAACAAAAATCATCGTTAGTTTTCATATGTCGTCTTACATCTAAACATTGGATAATAGTATCCCTTTACAATTTTTAGTACATAACATATGTTATTGTACATTAATTAACCGAAACGCTTGAGAGATCTAAATGTCCATCTTAAATCATTGTTTACTAGATAACTAATAATAAAATATTGTTTAATCATCAAACAAGTAAATTTTTTCGAAGCCCTGAATCCTTTCTAAATACGATGATTTATAGCTGACTATTTCGATATTGGATCCTGAGCGACTACTTCTCATTCTATAATGGGCATTTTTCAATCGAAATAGTATTAAAATAGATTTTCTTTAAGAAAACAAGTTTTTAAATTGAAATTAATAAACTAAATATGTAACTCTCAGTTATTTTTGTAGTGTTCCCAATTGCTATGAGACAATAGAAATATTTAGCGTAATTAATGACTTGATAAGAGTTAAGCTTTAGTCATTATTATGAATATACAGCTTTTTAGAAGTTTTATGACTGGTAAATACCACTATTTGATATTAATGGTAAAAATTCATATCGATAATACCACAATAAAAATAACAGGAATCCATCAATCTAACTTAACACTACTAAACTAGAGGACTTTTATTTTACACTTTTAAAATAAACTGAATTTAAATTTTGAATTTGATTTTTCAATTGATAAAAATAAATGAATAAATAAATCAAATAAACATATTGCTATTACATTTTTAAAATATTCATACTCATTTTATTCCTGGCATGCTACAGAACTTATTCTGAAGATACTGTAATTCCAATGCAAAAAAGTTTATATCGTAATAAAGTTGTAAAATGAAACATATCTTTGAAATAGTTATCCAGCCTTAAGTGATTTTTCGTATATTTTTCTTTATCTTGCAATGAAAGTTAAAAGATGTTAATTTTAAGCGAGTAAATATTGATTACTTTTGACACATACTATGAAATTATTCACGATAGAGAAAAAAACAATTTAGTTACTATACAGTGTATTTGAATATAGAGACAACTTTTTAAAACAAAACCAACAACACTAAAAATAGAACAAGATTTTATATAAAATTTGAAAAAAAAAATATTGATCACTACAGTAACACTGAAAACTAATAAAAGACAATCGGAAACAATACATATATATATATATATTTAAGTGAGCTTAATTCGAAGTGTCACGGTTTGATACTTTCCAAAGGTCAAAGCTCTTTCATAAAAATGAGAAATACACAAATTCTTTTATCATGTATCATAATACACTTGGATAATGTACACCATATTTTCTGAACTTTGCTTCAAATTAAATATTCTTTAATATTTTAAACTATGTACATCTATTTCATTTGTTTGAAACATATACGATGGCCCTCTTTTCTTATTGTTTACATTAAATATGTTATTCGAATGGTGTTATAAATATACTTTTAACTATTTTATATCTGCTCGTCCGTTTCAGAATGAAGTTGATAATTAATGGCTCATTTTTTTAATTCTGTAAATTTTTTTATTTCATTTATCTTGTTCTAATTTTTTTTTTCTCTTGATATGTTTACAACGTGATAGTAAGTATACATTTAAGTGCCATAAATAACTAAATAAGTTCGAAATATACTTTGATTTGTTTTATTACGGAAAAAAGGGCAGCAAATTAAGTCGTCGAATATTATAATGCGGTCAGTTTATTTTTTATCTTCGATCTCGATAATATCATAAAATTTCAACTAAGAAGTTTATCAATGTCAAAATTCTGTTCTGCTCTAGATTTGAACTATCCATTTTTCTGTCAATGTGCTACCGTCATATCCAAAGTGTTTGATTACTCATAGTTAACGACGAATTACTTTTATCAATATGTAATTGAAAACAAGGTTTACCAACATCTCAAGTGTGTTGGCTAGTGTCATTTTCGTCAGGGAATGTTTGGAGACGTGCCGAAATGAATAATGAGATCCTTTAATCTTAAAAAAAATGTTAGGTAACAATACAAGATTTATCGAATTACATATTAATACGTCCAGGGTGCATTTTGCACTTTATCTTATATCTTTATCGCCGTGGACGCTTTTAAACAGGATGAGTAAAAGGTCACAATTTTGTCATCTAAAAAAACGACTTTAAAGAAAAGCGCAACAATGAAAATTATAAATTTATAAAATTGTATAGCCATAATCATGAGAATGGTGTCAATACGCACATTTGTATCTTTTAAAGTGTGTTTGATATATTTACTTCAGAATATTAGGTAACACTAATTACTTTTTTAATTATTGTAGAATTATTTCCTATGACCTTTTATTGTTTACTATTTTTTTTCTATTAAGAGGGCAGCTTTTATCAATAATATCATGATTAGTTTTTAAAAGTAATTTAAAAAAATATTATAAAAAAAGTGTTTTATAGATCTAAATATATATAAAAAAATAGATTTTCTTAAAAGAAAAGTTTTTTCTTAAATAAAAATCAAGGAAAGTTTTCTTATCACTGGATTAGTTGTGTCTTTTGTCAAAATAGGCCAGTTATTTGAATTAAAGATTAGAGAAAAAGATAGAACAACAACCAAAAGGATATAATTCTCTCAAAATTTCTTTTTCGTGCTTGAATAAATTTATTGTTTTGATCAGTCGTAAATATAACTTATATTACTTTTTTCCTGTTTTTATGGTTATGTCAACATTTATTGGGGAATGTTGTTAACGTTATAGAAATCAACCTTCTGTCATCATGTATAAGCAATATAACAGGTAGAGCTTTGATAATCTTGTCACTTGTAATAACATTAACCTGTTAAAATCAAAGTTTTTGTTTCGGGGAAGATTTAGAAAAGAACGAAAAGCAACTTTTACAAAGGCTTTCTCTTCTTTCTTAGCAACTTCAAATACATTAAGAATTTCCGACAATGTACATTTAATGTTTATATTCTAAAGTTATTAATTGGCGCTTTAAGGTCTAGTATTCGAATCCAAGTCTTCGATCTTTTAACAATTTTTAAAGAAATCTACATAGTTTGAAAAGTGCTAAAAGTGGACCCTAAATTGAAGTGTCACGGTAGCAACCGTTTGCTCAATATGGAGTTGAAGTCACAAGAGACTTGATAAGCACAAGTGAGACTAAACAAAACTTTTTTTTACTCGTTTATTATACAATAATTCATTGATTTTTGTAATATAAAATAATCAACCAGAATATTTAAAATTAAATATTCATTTTTTAATATTAAAAAATAAGACAATTTGTTTAATATATCATATGATTTTTCAACAGTAAAACATGATTTATTAACATAAAAAAGATTTTTTTATACTGATTAATAAGATATATTTTTTTATATTAAATATTATTTTTTTGATTTTAATATATCGAATTTTAAATATTAAAAAATGATGTTTTAATATTAGAAAATAGACCTATTTATTTATATTAAGAAAAGGCTATATTTAATAATAAAAAAATATTTATCAATATCAAAAATTCGATTTAATAGTATCAAAAAATAATATTTTATATTAATAAATTATTTATTAGTGAATAAATTCCTCAGTGGCTTGCCATGAGTTGTTATCTATTCATTTTATGTGTAACAGCTTTTGATTTTGCCACTTGATTAGGAACTTTCGTTTTAAAATTTGACTCGGCGTTCAGTATTTTTGTGATTTTACCTGTATACCATTATACAACAGCCCTGCTCCATTCTTCAAAAAATATTTAGCGTATTTACTTTACTTACGTAGGTAACCAATAATCAATACATGAGAAAATCAACAAGTGTTACATAAGTTATATAATCGAATTTCGAATGCATAGCATATTTTATTGAATATTTCACCTGGCAAAAGGGAGATAATCAAATGTTAAACATGTTCGATCGCAGCCCATTACATGTGATACTTATGGTAAAATGTATGTTAACAAAATTTATACGTAAATTTATAAGTGCTGACTACTTGGCTGGTGATACACTCGGGGATGAAACGTCCAGCTGTTGAGGTATACAAAAGTGGTGTACGTTTATATTCGGGGTCAAATAGAATTTGCGATAACATTCAGGGATTACTGAATGATTTTCTTCATTTCTTTTTACAAGTTTTACTCCTTTAAACTATGACTAAAATTATTTATATGTTATCGAATATTGAAATTTATCTTTTAAATGGTATACTGTATTTCATTTGTATAATGAATTGACTGCAACATATGCAACGAGTCGGGTTGATATTTATTATAGGATTAAACACATTTTTTCTAGAGGTTATTGATGTGTAAACCGGGGCGGTTAACTCACAAACTGAAGGACTTTTATGTCAAGTTTGTGAGTTAGAGACCCGGTTTACACATCAATAACCTCTAGAAAAAATGTGTTTAATCCTTATAATTCTTCAGCCAAACATACGCGAATATTAATTTACATTATTACTTTGATGGCTACTATATGTACCATCAGATGCACAATGTCATGTCGTAACTAAGGAGTACGCCGCCATGTTGACTTTCTCAAAAACTTTAATGTTTGATAAATGCAACAGAATCTAAAATGAACTAGCGCCTACCTCAAAAACTTCATTTTAATAAGATACTATCCGAATTTAAAGCGTACAAGTAACGACATAATCTTCCGTCTGAAAGTTTTCAATCGTATGACGTCGTGTTTTGCCATGACGTAAATTCGCCAAATCATTCGTGAAATTTCCCGGAATTTTATTTAAATTTTATTTTTATACATTTTCGAAGCTTTAGTGCATTTATTTTATTTCCTTTTTTTTGGGTTATATATGCATTAGATTAGAAACAACTGTCATGCATTTGTTTTATAATCTCAACTTGCTGAAAATCCCAGTATCCCTGCAAGAATGTGTATCGCGCATGAATAGACTACAAAAGTAGTTTCGGAAACATGGTTTATCGAAGTGTAAACAAGAGAAAAATTCTTCTTGACCAATCCAATTCAAGTATTTATAGATATGCAAATGATATAAGAATTATTATCAAATAACGAATAACCAACTTGCCGCAGACTTCATATACATATTAATATATTTTTTATTAATATTGATGAGTCTTGGACGTAGTAATAAAAAAATGACAGAGAGTATTATCAGAACCAAAGACGTGAGACAGTGACATGGCGGTCCATTATTTATCACGAAGGATACAGCTCTCGTACGGCAGTCGGCATTACACCCCACCCACCATTGGAGACTGAAAGTGTTAGAATACAAAGGTACAAAATGACTGGATGTATTGATTTAATTATTGCTTCGTTGATTTATATTTATTTATGATTCTTAGGGGTTGTTTCCTTGTTGCCATAATCCAATAAATACGTTACATATAAGACAAACTGGAAAATCACGAAGCAATTAGACAACGATAATGTGACAATAAAAAAATTGTATCATGACGGTTCCAATCAATGTTATCAATATAAAGTATATAGATATAAGAAGATGTGGCATGAGTGGTAATGACACAACTTTCCATCCAAATAACTATTTATAAAAGTAAACCATTATAAATCAAACTATCATCGGATTCAAATTGTCTGATTGAAGATGCAGGCTCTGTTATTGTCTAGACATGGAAAACAGTGTTTTTTTTTCGAAACTTTCACATTCAGTCAGTTATAAGGTTTACATATTTTATATAATACATGTCTGATGAATAATGTGTGTTTTTTCTAATGATCGTTTGAGCTGTTAGTTTGGATTATACACTGTTGTCAATGTAATTGAATTATATACGACTGTTTAACAAGTGAGAGTTTAAGCTAGCTTTAAAACCTGGTTTAATCCACTATTTTCTTTACACTTTAATGCCTGTACAAAAACAGGAATATGACTGTTGCTTTTCGTTCGTTTGATGTGTTTGACCTTCTAATTTTGAAATTTGCTAAAAGACTTTCCATTTTGAATTTTTATTTGTTTTTTATTATAGTTATTTTACTTTTTATCATAATTTGATATAACCAATCAATATATTATAACAGTGTAACGGGTTGAGAAGTAAACCCGCCTTTCCGGAGCATTTTACGAAAGTGTAGTACCGCCACACATTTTCGTTTTTGTTTATATTTCTTCCTAAACCTTTGCGAAAGAACGCAAACCTTTGCGTTAGAATGAAAAATGTTGGCATTATCATGGGATTACTAATTCTTTTTCTTAATGTTATTGGTGTGTAAACCGGGGCGCTTAACTTACAAACTGTAAAGTTTGTGCGTAAGAGACCCGGTTTACACATCAATAACCTCTAGAAAAAATGTGTTTAATCCTTATAATTCTTAAACAAAATATTTACGATTTTTAATTAACATTTTTTTTATGTAAATATAAAAAAGAAGATGTGGTATGATTGCCAATGAGACAACTATCCACAAAAGTCCAAAATGACACAAACATTAACAATTATAGGTCATCGTACGGCCTTCAACAATGAGCAAAGCCCATACCGCATATAGTCAGCTATAAAAGTCCCCGATAAGACAATATAAAACAAAACAAACGGGAAAACCGACGGTCTAATCTATATAAAAAACGAGAAACTAAAAAACACGTGTAAATTGCATAAACAAACGACAACTACTTTACATTCGATTCCTTACTTAGGACAGGTGCAAACAATTGCAGCCGAATTACATGTTTTAATGGTACCAAACCTTTTCCCTTTTTCTGAAACAAAAGCATAACATCACAACATATAAACCACACGATAAAATATCAATTGGAAGGCTTCACTCAATTAAAAAACGTAAATTAACACACTATGAACGAATACATTTGATCTGCGATGCCTTGATGCAAATGCACAGTTAATAAAACATTAGGGACACACATTCATGGTCAAAAAGCAAACACACAAGTCCAAACAATGCCATGGCAAGACACTACAGCGAAATATTTTACACTTCGAAAATAATCACTTTTGAAAAAAACGATTTTAATAATATCTACAGGTAAATGAAAAATAAAACTTTTCGTTTTAGGTATACTACTTACGTGTATAAAACTCTTCCAATAATTAGGAATACTAAGAAAGTTCTGTCATATATATACATATTTTAACACTAGATACAAATTGGGGAAAAAAAACACTTTACAATAAGAGTTAACAAAACTTCCCTGTACAGATTTTAGGAGAACAATCTTGATGTACATACACATGTACTGCCTTGGTTTGTTAGGTAGTATTGTTAATAAGTTAATGAATTAATGAATTAATACGAAACTAGAATATTATATTCTTACATGTAGTCCACTTTATACAACTTTGGATTTTTTTTATTGTCTCTGTTGGTGTTATCCTTATATAATTTGCCAACAATACTATTTTGAAAAGTAGGAAAATATGTTAACTCGAATTTTCAGTTATTGTTATATATCATTAATGCTAATATAACTGCACTGTAGGTTTGATTAACATGTTTGACAGATAAAATAAACGTCATACACTTTGGGATATTTGACTTTAATTGATTTTTTTACTGACCAGTTATCTTAAATTGACATATTATAGAGAAAGACAGCCAAAGACAATGGGCATTCTAGTTTGATAAGTCGATTACAGTATGCGACCAAAGGCTAACAGTTAAATATATATGAAAGGTAAAATGAAATAAGAAGACATTGAATTTTTTAAATTAAAACCACCATATTTTTGCATTTTCTTTTTTTTAAAGCATTTATAATGTCATCGCTAGAAAAATATGAAACACTTAATATAAATAGTTACATCATAAATTAGTTCAATCGAAAATACCTCCATATTTCAAAGACCAGTCTGTACCAATAATTTCTTATACCTATACCAAACCTATTGCAACTAAAATTTTCAATTGCAAACGCGTTTTGCAGGATCTCGATATTGACGACTTCAAGTCTAAACCTCCTGATTGCACTTGTGCTAGTTCCCAATTCACATATAATCCTGCTGGCCACGTTATTACCGGTGATCTTGACATTGTTAATAACACTTCTCTACGAAATGTGTTATCGAAAGGTCCGAAATATCGTGAGCCTCAATCCATCAATTGGAAATACAACTTTAAAATTTTGATGGATTCAGTCTAGGATTATGCCAGGCAATAGGCTTAGCGCGAGAAGGAAGACGTAGACACTCTGTCCGAATGGATTAAGGCAGTGAGGTCGTTAATACAAATCAAAATTAAGAAACTGAATGGGTCCCTCCATGCCCATGCTACGTCAATCTTTAAAGACCCAAATGTTGCTTAACACCTATCCTTGATAAAGATGTTGTTGTCCCTGCAGACAAAGCCCCAAATAACATCGTTTTTGTGTGTAAAAGTCATTACATTAACTGCTTGATAAACGAATTAGGAATTGACAATTCTCTTGGAAACTCAACATATACCCTGACGACACTTACCAAAGAGGGAATACTGGATAATCATAGGTCTGTTCTTTGTTCCTTTGGAATTTCAACCAAAGATGAAGAACTGGCTATTCCATCACTGTATTGGATACCTAAACTACATATGTGTCCTTACAAACAACAGTATATTGCTTGGTCTTCCAAGTGCTCCACGAAACCTATTTCTAAATTATTAACATCTATTTTATTAGCAATCAAAGACGGGCTTCAAAGTTATTGTACAACTGCCTATTCTAGAGGTGGCGTGAATCAGATGTGAATACTTAAAAATTCCAAAGATCTTATAGAGCACATACAATCTAACTCTCTTTCATCTTGTAACAGTATAAAAACATTTGACTTTAAATTTTCTACTCTTTACACAAGTATTCCATATTCCAAACTAAAAGAAAAATTGAAAGAGTTGGTATTACTTTGCTTCATAAAAAAGAATGGCCAACGTAGATACAAATATCTTGTCTTAGGGAGGAATAAATCCTACTTTGTAAAGGACCACTCTGATTCTAACAAAAAATTCTCTGAAACTGATATTATCAAGATGCTTGATTTCTTGATTGACAACATATTTATTACGTTCTAAGGATATGTTTTTCAACAGACTGTCGGCAATCCAATGGGAACAAACTGTGCCCCTCTTCCTCCCGATTTGTTTCTTTATTATTATGAAGCTGACTTTATGCAGGAACTTCTTAGCAAGAAAGATAGGAAGTTAGCAATATCCTTTAACTCTACTTTCCGCTATATAGATGATGTTCTTTCACTAAACAATTCAAAATTTGGTAACTATGTGGAACGCATCTATCCTATCAAACTAGAGATAAAGGATACTACAGATACAGTTAATATAAAAAAGAAGATGTGGTATGATTGCCAATGAGACAACTATCCACAAAAGACCGAATGACACAAACATTAACAATTATAGGTCACCGTACGGCCTTCAACAATGAGCAAAGCCCATACCGCATATAGTCAGCTATAAAAGGCCTCGATAAGACAATGTAAAACAATTCAAGCGAGAAAACTAACGGCCTTATTTATGTAAAAAAATTAACGCTGAATTACGTCGGTTTCACATCTTGACTTACATCTAATAATTGACGATGAGGGTCGGTTGAAAACAAAACTTTACGACAAAAGAGATTATTTCAGCTTTTCAATTGTGAACTTTCCATTTCTAAGTAGCAACATCCAGCAGCACCTGCATACGGGGTTTATATCTCCCAATTGATACGATATTCCCGTGCTTGCATTTCCTATCATGATTTTCTTGATAGAGGGTTGCTGCTCACAAGGAAGCTTTGAAACCAAGAGTTCCAAATGGTGAAGTTGAAATCATCCCTTCGGAAATTTTACGGACGCCATCACGAGATGGAATAACCGTTTCACAAATGATATCGAATATATTCCTTACGTCGTAATTACAATCCCCTTCCCTTTCATGAATGTGTACCGGATTTGTAATCACATAGGCAACACGACGGGTGCCACATATGGAGCAGGATCTGCTTACCCTTCCGGAGCACCTGATATCACCCCTAGTTTTTGATGGGGATCGTGTTGTTTATTCTTTAGTTTTCTATGTTGTGTCATGTGTACTATTGTTTTTCTGTTTGTCTTTTTCATTTTTAGCCATGGCGTTGTCAGTTTGTTTTAGATTTATGAGTTTCATTGTCCCTTTGGTATCTTTCGTCCCTCTTTTAAGCAACGCGTCTTCAATATCAGATTTGCTTTTAATTTTTATATTTTCATTATATACAAGAGAAAACACGCACGATCTCGGCTTGAAGACTACCCGAAATGTTGATGGTGATACACTTCTTGGGTTTGTGTTTCTCAAACATTTTTTTATGCACTGATGCATTATGTTTTTGTAAGCTTTTCTGTCATAGGCATTCGAATGTCAAATAAGAACCTTCTGTTTCGATGTTTTACATGTACTCATAGAACGGAGAATTTTTTTTTAGAGAAGATAAAGACACCCTAGAACGCTGATGATTTAAACATCTCAGAGGTGCTAGTTTGTTGTTGTTTTTCTTTTTCGAAAAGTGGTAGTCAAGTTCTGTGTCTTTGTGATACGGGTGCACCAAGAATAGAAGAAATAACTAAGTGAAGACAATCTAGAACTTTCTGATGATTTAAAAAAAAAAACTTCAGTGGTGCTATTTTGCATTACATTTTATTCAAGTGTGACTTTTTCTGTTTCTGTGTGACACGGGTGCTCCAAGAACAAAAATTATAAAGAGTAAAAGAAAAGAAAAAATGTTGAAATTTAGTAGATAAATTTAAAAGTATAGGTTTAACGCATGCTTAAAACAGATAGAAACCATTTACGACTGCTTACAAAGCATATCCGGTACGGAAAAAGCTACGGAACTTTCTTTTGGTTTTAATTGTATAAACTACGCTAATTTAAGAAATTACTATATGAAGTTATACAGTTCATAAAATACACTATATATTTATTTTTATATCATACTTCAGACAATCGTCAGCTCGAAGACAAATGGGATAAAAAGTTTGGTCCGAAAATTCAATAATGGAGATATTCAATAGAATAGAAAGAAAGAAATAAAACCCGGCTTATCAGGTTTTCATATTTTTATCTGGCAATATAGGGGATTCGGTACGTGCCGTGTAAAATTTATCTTTTTTTGTCTTACTCGTTAAAATGATTTAGTATGTAGTTCTGACGATTCACATTACATGAATCTCACGAATTTCTTACAAGTCTTCTTTCTCCTTGGGTGGTGAAAAATTCCCACAAACACCATACACCGTTACTCACTAGTTCTCCGTTAAAGCGCCCAACGTCAGAGTAAAAAATGATAAAATATAAATTGCAGCAGAATTTGTTTATAAAGAACATATAACATCTTCATAGTGTATTCTATCCACCCTATAAATTTTAGCATGTAATGTGCTACCGTTTATTTGTAATGAACGAGACAGTTTAGATGAAAAACAATTAAAAAAAAACCAATTTAACGTCATTTTATTTCCTTTGACGTCGTGATTTTCAATGCCAAAATGCTAAAAACAGTTTTTATTGATTCACGTAAACTTTTATTTCTTTTTCTTGCTAGCTGTTTAAGTATGATATTCAGTCATGTCTGCATTATTATCATACATATACGTTTTTTTTTTTTTTTTATCTCTTTAACACAAATTAAGGTGATAAATCTTCAATTTGATATTTTCTGTGCAAACTAGTACGATAAACAATCGACCTGAATCATTTCAGTCTTGTACAAAGCAGGATTAATAATAAAATCATATTATATAAACATGCGTTCAACCCGAATACGCATACAGAATCGATTCTAATTCGCCACTGAATCCTCCTCCTTTTCGTCATCATCCTATTTACCAATCTGTGTTACCATGAATTATCATTGATGTGGTCATATTGATATCGAAAACATATATATAAATCAAAATGCACAAGTATGGCGTATAACGCATGCATTTTTTGCTTTGAGCTATTTTGAAAAATCCCTTCGAAGCCGAAGCACAACCCTTGTATGATCTTGTATCTTTGATGGGTTACTTCCTTTGGTATTGCTCAATACCTTTTTGTTCATTGTATCGGAAATTTGAAGAAAAAGAATAGGAGACTGGAGAGACACCATTCACCATACACCCATACACCCTCTGCCATTACACTGTATACGTTACATCTTTGCACTATACATCTTACACAATACACCAGAATGCGACTACAAAATTATTTATTTGTTTTAAAAAACGATTTTTTAAAACAATATTGTAAATAAATGTATAAAATTCAAAATTAATTCACACCATTCCCGATCTCACGTTTAACCATTTCCCTTACACCTTACACCATATAACTATATACCTTCTACAATTGCATCATATGCCATACATCAAAAATGTACACCACACACGTTTTTTGGGAAGTTTACACCGTCCAAGGGTTGTTTGGTGCATTTTTCTTATTTTTTTCTGGTTTATTATTCATTAGCATCATGCTCCTTATTGTTCGCTAGCTTGATACAACTTATTTTCAGAGGTTCGTTTTAGTTGCTATTAATATTATTAAGCATCGAAAGACAACAGTAGTATACCGCTGTTTAAAATTCATAAATCGATAGAGAAAAAACAAATCCGGCTTACTAACTAAAACTAAGGGAAACGTATCAAGTATAAGAGAATTACGACACATCAGGGTCACAACACCGAAATGAAACACACATAGAAACGAACTATAATGTAACTATTGCCATTTTCCGGACTGGGTACAGGGCATTTTATGAAAGTATGGTGTGCTGAACCTGGTTTTGTGGCATGCCAAACCTCCTGCATTAATGGCAGTGTTAATTATAACATTCAAATAACAACATAACACGACAGGGTTACAATAAATATACCCAGAAATGGGAGAAAATAAAGGACAGAGAAACAAACAAATAACAGCCATCAAAAGGTAACAGGTTATAAAATATTTTTATACGCCAGACACGCGCTACGTTCACACAAAACTATGCTCAGATGTAAAAAGTTTGAAGGCAATAAAAACTACAAGTTGAAGATCGCCGAAGACCAAAAGTTCTAAAAAGTTGTGAGGCCAGTGTTATTCGCCTGGGAAAAAAACATCATTAAAATCAAGAATAACACATAGTTTTGCAAACAGTAAATTCTAAGACTAGATGTTTGCATACCTATTAGCCAGACTCATTTACTTTTACATGTTTTAGAAGTACATCCGTCTTAACGAGTAATCTAAGCGTTATAACGAGTGAGATACGTCGTTAAAACGAGTTAACTAGGTCGATTTTAAAATTTATTAAGTCAATATAAAGTGTTAGTTTAGTCGTTACAATGAGTTTGTTAAGTTGAAACACTTGGTAGCAAATAACCTATATAGGGCAAATGATTCGAATGGCCTATATACGATGTAACACTACCAACTACATATAGGGCCTGGTTAAAAATGACATACCGGAAAGAAGTACGTATTTAAAACAAAACAGTTCCTACCCATAAATGGAAATATCAAACTATGTAGAAAGTATTTTGGTAATCTAGGTGTAAAATGAAAGACCGATGAACGCATTTTAACTGATATTTTCGAATAACATCAAACAATATGCATGAATAATTAAAGAGATATCACATATTGCTCTGTCAGATATGAAGAACATGGCTTTTGTGTATCCAAGGTTCTGGTAACCAGTTCGTCTGATGTGTAAATATTGGTAAATTCATTCCCTGATAAATGTATGACAGTGACTTATTAAACGAAGAAACTAAAGAGGGATATGCATGCATGAATTGGTATGGAAGTACAAACTTATTCATAATACTAAAATTGGGAGTAGTTCACATTCGATAAATAGCATTTTACAATAATTTGTATAAAGATCTAAGACAGTAAAAAAAAAAAGACACGTACTTGTTGTATCTTCAACCAATTCGTTTTGTCAGCTAATGTAATGATGAGTTAGTCCCTATTCGTCATTACTCTGTTCGATTTATTTTGGTGAAAGCGGGGCATCAACTTAAAGGTTACAAAGAAAGGACATATTAAGATGTTGCCATACAATGCATCAAATAAAAAGAAATATTAAATTAGGTCATCTGAAAGTAAAGGATTTCTAAAATTGTTAAAATATTTACCAGACCTGAAAATTAAAATGATTCCAGGCTTAAATCAATACGTTCCTAATTCACCGTTGGGAAATTTGTACACTTGTGTCATACAATACAATATAACATCAATGGATGAAGTACAACAGCATTAATGAGTGTAGATAACAATGTTTTCGAAATATCCAAAAAACAAATCAAGATCAAATTATAAAAAAATGTGTTTCAGATATTAAGTATTTTCTTTGATAATTGATATGTTTTCATATAAAGCGATTAAAAAGAATTATGACGAGTCTGTGCTAATGGACAGTTTATCTTATTTAGACAAAGCAATATTAGATAAAATGTGAGGAAGCATAAAATTTAAAAAAACTTCATTAAGAAAACTCGATATTTGTATTTAAAAAAAAAGACAAGCATATACTAGTACATTTCAAAGGATGATTTTTACGTCCACTAAAAAAAAAAAAAAAAAACTCAAAAAAGTTTAATTAAGTGTCTGTTTCTTAATATCTTACATTGCAAGATGTGTCAGAAATCTTGAAAAATATTGCGAAATGTTAAAGAAAAATGATTCAGCACTTCGGTGATGACATGAATATCAATTATATGATCATTTTTTCATGTTTTATAAATTTCCTGTCATAAACCTTTGATTTTTCGAAAAAAAGAATAAATTACCTCAGCCTTATTTGGCACAACTTTTTAGAATTTGGGTCCCCATTGCTCTTCAATTTTGAACTTGTTTGGCTTCATAATTATTCGATCTGAGCGTCACTGATGAGCCTAATGTAGACGTAATGCACCTCTAGCGTACTAAATTAGAATCCTGGTACATTTGATAAATATCAGCACTGTACCAACATGCAATTTGTTTTGACAGATTTATTCAAAGTGGGATTAGCTTACTCCGTCGCAGCTACTAAATGCATAGTAGGATGTACTACCGAACATGCAACAAATAGTTCTCCCTTTAGAGTTCAAGAAATTGCTTCCTTTGTTTATCCTGATTTGTTCTGAACCATTTCGTTGACTGCTTTGATCTATTAAAAAAATTCGTATTCGGTCAGGTGAATACATTAATTAACTTCATTTTCAACATATAATATGAAATAAAAACAAACCTATAAAAATCAAATTGAACGAGATTGCAATGTTATTTATATTTATATTTATGTTTATATTAGGTTATGTGACCATGGGCAATATTCGGAGTTCATATCGATAGTTAATAAGATGGTGTCAAGACTAAAATACACACGAAATTCTGATACTTTTTTTTTCTGTGACGTATTAAATTTATAATAAGATCCATTTTGTTACAACCTGTGATCAATTTTATTTGGCAATCGCCAATGGCAGTCAGCAGGGTTAAAGAACATCAGTTGTTCGACCTGTTAGTCAAATGCGTTTTGTTTAAATATACTTTTTCACTCTTTTGGTCTTTTGGAAAATGTTGTTTGTGCTGTTTTTAGACCCTTCTACAACGAAATTTGTTTGACATGCACACGTATAAAAATTGCGGTTTTTATCCAACGCAGTCATAGGTTTGAACGTAGTTTTCAATTTAGACTCGTTTATATTTTTTGTTTGGGCATGTATCATATTTTCCCTCCGGTTTATATGATCCGTTCATCCTATATATTGACTCTTAAAATTCAAGAGTTAATCTAAAAATAAGGGTACTTTCTCTAAAAATGAGGGTGCTTTTTATATGGCCTTCCAAATACCGTTTCGATCCCTAACATCACTGAAGAGACATTTATTGTCGAAATCCGGATATGGTGTACTAAAGAAATATTGACACCGAATGTTTGTGGCACAACATCCTGTCCACAAGTTAACAATTTTTTTTTTCTGTGACGTATTAAATTTATAATAAGATCCATTTTGTTACAACCTGTGATCAATTTTATTTGGCAATCGCCAATGGCAGTCAGCAGGGTTAAAGAACATCAGTTGTTCGACCTGTTAGTCAAATGCGTTTTGTTTAAATATACTTTTTCACTCTTTTGGTCTTTTGGAAAATGTTGTTTGTGCTGTTTTTAGACCCTTCTACAACGATATTTGTTTGACATGCACACGTATAAAAATTGCGGTTTTTATCCAACGCAGTCATAGGTTTGAACGTAGTTTTCAATTTAGACTCGTATATATATATATATATATAACTCGTCTAAACATCAACCCAACAATGTTAGATCTGTAAATTTGCTTTCGCAAATTTTTGGTTCTTCCCTCGCCGGGATTCGAACCCATGCTACTGTGATATCGTGACACCAAATCGCCTGCACTGCAGCCGTCCCGCTAGACCACACGACCACCTGGGCTATATATATATATATATAGAATCGAGTACATGCATTGTTAACTGTTTATTTCAGACTTAACGTAATTTGGATATGCGTTTTAGTATGTAATTAATCGAATATGAGAATTTGATAGCTACCCTTTTAAAAATTTTGACTTTTTTACGGTGAGTGTTGTCAAAACTATTGTTTATAACATTTCAGCGTTTTTTGAATGGATGGTTTGAAAACGTTTCAGACTTTATATTGAAAATTAATTGAGCAAACATGAATGCATTTGTTGTGTTTTTTTTTGTCAAAATGAACACTAGCAACCCTATATATTTCAGAAAGGAATTGAACGCATCTACCATGTGCACTGCCGGGTCTCACAACCTCAGTCTTGAAAGTCTAGTGGTACAGTAGTTATACTACTAATACCACCCGGCCAACAAAGCTCCGTTTCTTTGGCAGTTAACATGCATTTACATTCGCTAGATTTCTAATTTTAAAACAATTTTAAATTGAACACAGGTGTATTTCTACTAACACGATAATGATATTTTTGAATCAAAATATATAGCATTTTGATTATATCATCTTCGATATATTTGATACTCGATTTAATGCAGTTATTTACAGTGTAAACTTTTTTAATGACCTTTAATAACAAATGTGTATCTACGATTCTCCTTTTGTAGTGGTCTGTCATTACCGGATAAAACATCGGACAGATATGTGATTTCTTTAAATTACATCTTTTGTGAATGATGTTTATGTGATTAATGTATGTGAGATTCATCTTTACGTAACCTGAAGTTTGATTGATGGACCTTATTCGGGACCAATGTATTATAACTATCCTTATCGTTAAGGCAATGCCGATTTCTTCTGTAAGTATCCTGCTAACACCATAGTTAAATTCATCTTATAATGTACTTCTCTCTTAACGGTGTTTGGAGCATTTGATAAACAAGAATACATTTGATATTATGCATGTTCTCAGTAAAAATTCACTGATAAATACTATATCTTCCTATAACATTCCTATGCATCATGTGCCATCTCAGTCACGAAGATTAATCTACTTCAAATGATAAATTCTGCTTCAAATTTTTAAATTTGTCTTCAGCGACGCAGGAACATGAAAAATATTGAAAATGATATAGTACAACGCTGTTTAATAAGATTGCATTACAACCGTACTTTAGTGTCAAACAATAGTACTTCAGTGTCATACAATCGTATTTCAGCGTCAAACAATTGTCATATGGCGGCATACACACTTTATTAAGCTTCACACACAAGTACATCGACGTCTAACGATCGTACTTTAGCTGTATGAGAGACCTTAGCAGTCTAGAGTGATATATATTTTCAAATACCGTTTGGTGTTTTCAAATGTACTCGATTGAGTATAAAACAAAGTATCAACTTATACACTATAAGAATAAAGAGAAGTGGTATGATTATAGATGAGACAACTAACAACCTAAGTTCATATGAAGTGGATGCTAGCGATCATAAAGCATCGATCGACCTTGAACTATGAAAATCACCAATACCGTATAGTAAGTTGTACCATTCACCGACATGGTTTCCAAATAAATGAGATCGCGTACAATATATCGCATACGAGTTGAGATAACACACTTCATTTGTTCAACCGATTTTCGGTGTAGACCTAAAATTTACATAGTGTTGATTATAATCGTTTTTCTAACTAAGTGTTGGAGCAGTGTTTTTTTTATTGAGAATAAATGCAGTTCTTTACAATGTAGACTTCTTCCATGACCTTAAAAAACAAATGTATATCTACGATTCTTCTTTTTGTAGCTAATGATCTGTTTAATGAAACGATGTATTCAAACTTTCGATTGAGCCTTAAATTTCAAAATAGAATCACTAAGCTTATAATGCCGGCTCTCGTTTTAAAACCGTGATAGAGAAAAACTGAGGTCCTGAGCAGGTAGACATATGAGTATGGAAGGACGATAAATTTGGTTAATTGTCATTCCCTACGCCTAAATCACACTGCTCTGGCGCTCTGTAATTCTTATACATGGATTAAAACGATACCAGGCATTATCAGCGACGTCACCATGTGAGAGGAGAATTTATCAGCGACGTCAAAAAGTGAGAGGAGACGTTATCAAGCGTGCTTTCTTCAAGCGTAAAACTGTCATTAGAAGAAGGAGACCTGTATTAGAACGATAAACAGATAATCCGTTTTGTTTGTATAGATATTGTAAAATATCAGCCGCTCGACACAATGTGAAACTGTTTAGCTTGTTCGCTGCGCTCTCTCGCCAAAATAATTCACATTGTGGCTCACGGTTAATATTTTACGATATCAATGTGTAGAAAATCCGATCATCTATACTGATTAAGGACAGATAATTGTTTTTTATTCGTATAGATAACGTAAAATATCAGCCGTTCAACACAATGTGAAACTGTTTAGCTCGTTCGCTATGCTCACTCGCCAAAACAATTCACGCTGTGGCTCACGGCTGATATTTTACAATTTCAATGATTAGAAAATCAGATAAATGTTATCAATAACACAATAATTTCGTTTTCAAAAAAAAATGTACAGCATTTTGATTAAATCATCTTTTATATATTTGATAATCGATTTAATGCAGTTCTTTACAACTTTTTTTATGACCTTAAACAACAAATGGGTATCTACGATTCTCCTTTTTGTAGTTTGAGCCTAAAAACAGGGACGAAAAATACCAGAGGGACAGTCAAACTCATAGATAGAAAATAAATTCACAACGCCATGGATAAAAAGAAAAGATTACATTTCAGAATAGAATTGCAAAGCCTGGAATAATGAATAGTTTTGCAATTCATACTTTTGTTTATCTATCTGATGCGAATTGTATGAAACTTATGATTGCATATAACTTAGCGTTGTCAAAGATTGAAATACATTGTTATACAAATAACCCTCCGAGCACCTCATATCACAACCTTTCTCAGAGGAACAAGTTTATCAGTCTTTAGAAATCTATATTGCTGTTTGTATACTGTTGTTTGTCTATTGATTTTGATTTTGTTTTTCGGTCATTGAGTTGCTTGTTTTCTCTTTCTTTTTGTTGATATTTTGACATTTCTACCTATTATGTCTGTTTGTTTTGTTTACACACCGTTGTCAATATAATTAAATTTGATGCGCCATCATGCAAGTGAGAGTTTAACTAGCTATGAAACCAGGTTTCAACTACCATTTTCTACAGAAGAAAATACCTGTATCAAGTTAAGAGTATGAAAGTTGTTATCTATTCGTTTGAATTATTTGAGCTTTTGATTTTGCCTTTTGATTAAAGACTTTACGGTTTTAATTTTCCACGGAGTTCAGTAATTTGTTTTTTGAATGTCGTTTTGATATTTTTGAATTCATTTTGCAGGATGCTTTTTTTGGTCTTTGTGAATGTTTTGTTTGCACTGCTCAATATGATCATAAAACGAGTCAAAAGTTATGCATAATAATTATTAAAGAGACAGTAACTTTCGGTGAAAAGTTAATTCCTCTGACACCATTATTATGTTGTCGATCAAAATGTCCAGCATAATGATGATTTCATCTGTGATATATTTGATACTTGATTTGATTTAGTTCTTTACAATGTAATTTTCTTGACCTTAAATAACAAAAATGAATCTACCATTCCTCTTTTTGTTAATGATTTACTTAATAAGAGGATGTTATCGAACTTTCGATTGAGCCTTAAATATGAGACTAGAATTGCAAGACGTAGAACGATGAATAGTTTTGCAATCACCACAAAATGTTATAATTATGATTGCAAATTTTGTAATAGGCTTAAAATAGTTTTGGAATTTAATTTGCTTGACACTGCTGTTTAAATATACCTTATCGTTATTAATCGTTCTTTACAGATATGTTCGAAACGTCGAGAAGTCTATCATAACAATGAATTTCATCAACATGTTTATGTCATTACCGGAGGTGAGATGTGACAGATTTGTGATTTTTAAAATCCCATCTTTTTTGAATGACGTTAATGCGATTGATATATGTGAGATATAAAATTTTGCAGTGCATTCCTATTCCTCAAAGAGACATATGAAAGCAATTGTGCTTTAGATTTACTGGAACAACATTATATTTGACGTGAAGATGAATATAAAGCATCTACATTTTAAAAAGGTTAGAAATCCGGGTGATCGGCGTACATCACAAATTTTGAACGTGCTTCAGAATGCATGACCGACCAGCTTTGATCCCTTTAGATAGAGTGTCCAGTTTGGGACAATCTGACTGCACTTGACTCATTTGCTTACATTCTCTACAACTACCAACATTGAAAACCTGAACTTTGTGTTTTTGTTGATGGGCTACATTTTGGACCATTAGATTAAAACTCTCCTAACCGTTCAGCAATGCTGATGTCTTCTGTAAGTATACTGATATTACCATAGTTTGATTTATCTTATAATGTACACCTCTTTAAACATTTGATAAACAAGAATACTTTTGATATGATGAATGATCTTGGTGAAAAGTTTACTGATAAATGCCAGATAGTTTTTTTTCATTCCTCTGCATATTCAGTCAGGAAGATTAGTTAACTTGAAATCATAAGATATGCTACAAATGTATTTCTTTATCGATAAAGGAACATGAAAAATATTGAACAAATATAATACATCTCTGTTTAATAAGATAGCGTTTAAACCGTACTTTAGACTAGTGTCAAAGAATACTATTTCAACGTCGTACAATCGTATTTCAGCATCAAAAGTCATACTTCAGCGTCAATCAATCGTTTAAAGCGTCAAACACTATTATTTCAGCGTCATACAATAGTCTATCAGTGTCAGATTATCTTTCTCCAGATTGATAACAGCAGTAAGAACAACCAAAGCAGTCCATAGTTATACATATATCTATGAATACGGGTTGGTGTTTTTTCAAATGTATTTGCTGTGATTTAAGATAAAGCAAATTAAGATGAACTGTATCAACAAATATATCACTCAATAAACTATAATAATATAGGGAAGTGGTATGATTGAAAATGAGACAACTAACAATTAAAAAGTTACTATTAAGTGAATGTGAGCACTTATCGACCAACGAGCTGGATTCAACTATAAAAGTCACCAATACCTTATAGTCAGCTGTTAAAGGCACCGACACGGTTTTCAAATATAGAAGAACGCGAATAATATGCCGCCATTGAGATGAGACAAAGACACACCATATTTTTCAACCAATTCTCAGTGTAAACCTAAAGTTCCATTGTGTTGATTTTAATCGTTCTTTGTCATTACTGAGTTGGAGCAGTGTTTTATGAGGATATTATCCTTGTTTATGAAGAAGCGACAGTGCACGAGGGCAAGTATCAATTTAGACCTGTAAACAAGATACGACCTGAAAGAAGATATTTCACTGCCGAGAAATGGTAAGTTAACAATTGGAAAGTTGAAATGACCATTGCGCCATAGTATCTATTATGAAGTCAACCATCTATGTTAAGACAACATTTCAAAATGTGAAGCAAATCCTAATTTGCTGAGTTTTCCCTTATCTGAGTTTCATTGAGGTATATTGAATTTAAAACACGCACAGACGCATAGATAATCAGATTTTCTGCATTTTGGTATTGTAAAATATTACCCGATAGCCACAATGTGAACCTTTATGGCAAGTGAGTGCAGCGAACGATATAAAAAATTTCACATGGTGTCCATGGCCAGTGGCTAATATTTTACGATATATACACGAGGAAAACACAATTATCTGCCTACTGGTGTTTTATCCTCCCTCCCTTAGATAGTTAAACGTTTGACAAAATTTATCTTGATAACGTCTCTGCACACATTGTGGCGTCACTAATAACGTTTCCTCAAAACTTGTTACGTGGCTGATAATACCTGATAATGTCTCAAATCTGTTTGTTTTGTTTACATATCGTTTTCAATATAATGAAATTTGATGCGACTGTCATAGAAGTGATGGTTTTGTTAGCTATAAAACCAGGTTTAATTCACCATTTTCTACAGAAGAAAATGCCTGTTTTTTTGTTTAAGACATTGAAAATATTTGTTTTATCACTTTTCAATATAATAGCATTACAACTTCTATTTCAGCGTCCAAAAATCGTACTTAAGCGTCAAACATTAGTAATTAAGCGTCAAACGTTAGTAATTTAGCGTCCAACATTCGTACATCAGTGTCAAACTGTTTAACGTCAACGTCATAATAGCGGGTAGAACACCCATAGGGATTCAATTTCATATTACGGCCTGAAACATTAAGGCAGTTTTAAGCTAACACATTGTTACAGCAGTTAAGCAAATAAAGCTATATTGTGTATTGAATATTCGGAAAATATATCGATGAAAAATGGGGTAAAAAAAGACTTTAGAAATTTATATAAGATATTTGTTTTCTTTATCACTTATTGTGGAATCATTTTTGTTCGTTGGATTTTAATTTTCGTGATTATGTTCAACGAAATATAAATTTTCTACAGGCTTTATATGCTGATTGAAGCAAAACCACGAAATTGTATAGAACGAAAATGCTAGTTTCGTTCAATCTTCGAAAATTGATGCCCACGAAAATAAATGATTTAACAAGTTTCTTCCAAAAAACCTTTGTGAATACAATGGTATAACAGAAAACAATAACAGCAAAGTAACCCTCTGTAACAGCTATGGTGAAACAAGAGGTTTTCATAGAAACATTTAAACAATATAGTCGTGAAATTACAACCATGAGACAATTTCAGTGTACTTTGGTTTTTTCGGAATGTACTTGCTGTTTTTTTTTTTTTTAGATATGACAAATAAGAATGAAATTAATACAAGGTATCGCCTTATAGACTATAAAAACGCAGAAGTGGTATGATTTAAAAATAAGACAAATAACAGCAAAAGTTCATTTGAGGTGAATGTAAGCAATTATAGACAAACTAGCGACCTTCAACTATGAAAACACAAAGACCCAAACATGGTTTGCAGAGATATGAAATCGCAAATGATATGTCGCTTATGAGTTGATAAAAAGACGCATTGTAGGCTTTAAACATACATTGTATTTATATTAATCGCTTTCGTTATTACTGCGTTTGTGTAGGTTTTTTTTTTAAAAATATCCTTGTTTACGAAGAACCGACAGTGTTAACAGGCCAAGAGCAAGTATAATACCACTGGAAAAGTATATTACTACGGAGTACTTGTGAGTTGACAATTGGAAAAATGAAAAGAACATTATGTCATATGTTTTTGTTTGAAGTCGCCTATTTATGTCAAGATTAAGAAATATATCAAAAGAAGAAGCAGATCTTCTACTTGCAGCGTTTTCACTTATCTAAGGTTCATTGAGGTAAATTAAATACAAAGGACAAACATATTATATATAGTATAGATTATCGGGTTCTCTACATATCAATTTATATCGTTAAATATTAGCCACAAGTCACAATGTGAAGCATTTTGGAGAGTGATCGCCGAAAACGACCTACAAAAACTTGTTTGAGTCGAGCGGCTGATATATTTTACGACGAAAACGCAATTATATATGTATCGTTGTACAAAAGGTGTTTTCTATCTTCTTAAAACAGTTTGACGCCTGACGAAAGCAAATTTGATAATGACTCCTGATATCAGTTCTCATAGATTGTGACATCGCTGATTATGTTTTTATTGTCTTAAAGATATGTGAATTAGGCAGCGACTGATAAGGTTGGTATAGGCGTAGGGAGGGACGATAAATAATGTTGATAAAGTGACTTGAAATCATCGTCTACTAG
Organism: Mytilus trossulus; assembly: GCF_036588685.1. Taxonomy (NCBI): domain Eukaryota; kingdom Metazoa; phylum Mollusca; class Bivalvia; order Mytilida; family Mytilidae; genus Mytilus; species Mytilus trossulus. Next base: position 56,781,164 of record NC_086373.1, read on the forward strand.
AATTTATTCAAAAGTAATATAGAGTAAAATTGAGAATGGAAACGGCGAATATGTCAAAGAGACAATAACCCGACCAAAGAGCAGACAACAGCCGAACTTTGCAATTTCTTCAGTTTTCTTACAATGAGATACTCTATTATCCAGCTTCTACGAATTGAATACCACGGAGACTAACGATATCATTAAACTTGGCATAGTCAAAGATTAAAAGACTTAAACAAATAACCCTTCCGGAGCACCTCCGATCACAATCCGTTTTTTGTTGGATTTAAATTTCTTTGTCTTTATATTTTTATTTTATGGTTTGTCAACTATTGTTTGTTTTACGATTTATTTTTGTCATGCATTTTTTTTCATGTAAAATTCTTTATGATATATTTTATGCAAAAGGTACACTTAGTATGAATCATCGCGTGTTCTCAAAGTTAATATTTATATTGACCGCGAGCCTCAATGTGAACCTTTTTGGCCAGCCAGCGCAGCGGTTTGTTTTATGAGAGGATGTATATTCTAATTTTCTATTGATCGTTCAATTCAAGAATAGAATGGCATAGCTTAGACAAATCACAACACAATTCAATGATTCTGATAGCAGACTTTGAAGTAGGCTTTACATATTATTTGGAATTCCATCTGATATACACCGCTGTTTTGATATACCTCATCGCTGTGAATTGTTCTTTATAGGTGTGTGTGAAGTTATTAAGTCTCTCATTAAAGTAGAAGAATTTCATCAAGATGTGTTATGTTATTACCGAAGGAGATATTAAAAGAATATGTGTTTTTTTTCCAAATTCCACCTTTAGAGAATAATGTTTATTATGTGATGGATGTATATGAGATTCATAGTTTTGCAGTGCATTCCAATTCCAATACCAATGAAACATGAAAGCAATACTGATTTACAGGAACAACATTATATTTGTTACATGGCTTGTAAATGCAATAATTCAAAGATTCAAACATTTGCAGTGCCTTCTTATTCTTAAATGAGACATATTAAAGCAATAGTGTTAAAGATGTGTTTTGTGTGGGAAAAAAAACAACATTTTGTTTGTTGTGAAGATGAAATCCACATCATTTGGCATTTTAAAAGGTTAAGAAATCCGCGTGCTCGTCGTACATCATAGATTTTGAACGTGCTTCACTTTACTCATTTGCTTGCACCGCCCGCAAAAGCCACCTTTGGTTACCTGAATTTCTTGTTTTTGTTGATGGCCTATGTTTTGGACCATTAGATTAGAACTATCCTAGCCGAGGAGCAATTTTGATGTCTTCTGTAAGTAACCTGATAATACTATAGTTCAATTCATCTTATAATGAACACCTCTTTAAGCGGTGTTTGGAACATTTGATCAACAAGAATACCTTTGATATTATGCATGTTCTCAGTAAAAGTTTACTGATAAATGCTAGATCGTATTATTTCAACCCTTTGCATACTTAGTCAGGAAGAATGATAAACTTGAAATTATAAGCTATGTTACAAATTTATTACTTCATCGATACATGAACATGAAAAATATCATACATCGTTGTAAGATAAGATAGAATTTCACCCGTACTTTAGTATCAAACAATAGTACTTCATGGTTATACAATTGCATTGTAGCGTACAAAATCGTACTTCAGCGTCAAACAAGTGTCCTAAAGCATCAAAACTCTTACTTCAGAGTTACAAAATAGTCCATCAGCGTCAAATTATTTTAACGTGATAATGGCGGTTAGAACAACCTTAGCAGTCCACAGTTATATATATTCATAAATACTGTTCAGTCTTTTGAAATATTCTTGCTGTGTTTTTAGATAAAGCAAATTAGGATGAACTATAAAAAAAAATATCACCTAATAAATGTTAATAATACAGAGAAGTTTTATGATTGAAAATGAAACAGCTTACAACCAAAGTTCATATGAAGCGAATGTTAGCACGTATAATCGACCAACGAGCGGCATTCAACTTTGAAAATCACCAAAACCGTAAAGTCATCTGTATAAGTCACCGACACATTTTTCAAATATAAAAGAAAGCGAATAGTATGCCGCCTATGAGTTGAGACAGAGACTAAGATGCATCATATTGTTCAACTAATTCTCGGTGGAAACCTTTTTATATTGTTTTGATTTTAATTGTCCTTAATAAAAATGAAGAAAAAAATTGAGAATAGAAATGGCGAATATGTTAAACAGACAACAACCCGACAAAAGAGCAGATGACAGCCGAACTGTGCAAATTATTTAAATATTGTACAATGAGATATTTTATCTCCAGCTTTTACGAATTGTATCACATGGAGACTCATGGTAGCATAAAACTCATAGTCAAAGATTAAATGACATAAACAAATAACCCTTCCGGAATACATACGATCACAACCCGTTTTTGGGAGGTTTAAAATTTCTTAATCTTTAGATATCTGTGTTACGGTTTGTTTACTGTTGTTTGTCTTTCGATTTATTCTTGTCATTGAGTTTTTTTTCTAATGTGAAATTCATTGATATATATATTTGATGCAACAGACGCACTTAAGCATGAGTTATCGCCTTTTCTTAACATATATATATATATATACAGATATCAGCCGCAAGTCACAAAGTGAACCTTTTTGACCAGTGACAGCAACGTTCTATTTTATGAGAGGATGTATTGATTTTTTTTGAAAAACTAAGGCTTTTCTACCTCAGGAATAGATTACCTTAGTTGTATTTGGCAAAACGTTTAGGAATTTTTGATCCACAATACTCTTTAACTTCTTACTTTACTTGGCCTTTTATAACATTTTTGATTCGAGTGTCACTGATGAGTCTTTTGTAGACGAAACGCGCGTCTGGCGTTAATATTAAATTTTATTCCTGGTATATTTGATGAGTTTATTTTCTACCTTTCTATTGATCGTTCAGTTTAAGAATAGAATGGCACAGCGTAGATAAATCAATGTTTTGCAATCACAACAAACTTCAATTATTCTGATAGCATACTTTGTAGTAGGCTTTGAATATTTGATGGAATTCCATCTGATTTACACCGCTGTTTTTATATACTTCATCACTACTGTTTGTTCTTTATAGGTGTGTTAGGTTTTGAAGTCTACTAAAAAACGGAAGAGTTTCATCAACGTGTCTTATGTCATTACTGGAGGAGAGATGAGAAGGATTTGTGATTTCTAAATAATCCCAATCTATGAGGATAATGTTTATTATGTGATATATGCATGTGAAATTCATAGTTTTGCAGTGCATTCTTATTCCCAAATGAGATATGAAAGCAATACTGCTTAAAATTTATTTTACTGGAAAAAAATTATGTTTGTCGTTAAGATGAAGATAAAGCATCTACATCCCTGAGGAATTTACAAGGGTAAGAAATCCGCGGCATAGATATTGAACGTGCTTTTGAATGTATCTCATTCAGCTTTCATTCCTTTAGAAAAAATGTCCAGTTTGTGATCATTTAATCACATGCTACTCATTTGCTTGCATGGTTCTCAACTGCATGAATTTCTAACCTGAAGTTCTTTTTTTGGGTGATGAGCTATACTTTGGACCATTGTATTAGAACTCTCCTAGCCGTTTAGCAATGCCAATGTTTTCTGTAAGTATTCTGTTTATAGCATAGTTTAATTTATTGTATAATGATCACCTCTTTAAACAGTGTTTGAAACATTTGATACACGAGAATACATTTAATATTACGCATGTTGTGAGTAAAAGTTTACCGATAAATTAGAAGATAACTGTATTGTATTTTAAGCTTGGTCTTCGTAAAGCGTAGACTTTACTGTCGAAAATTCAGTTAATCTAGCGACACGGAACGGAGATAGAAAAACGGATATTTTCGACAGTAAAATCTAGTTTTGCGAAGGCCAGGCTTTAAATACGATAAGGTTATCTCGATTCTAATGCCACATATTAAAATAAATGTCATTTAATAAATATTTTGGTTTAAAAATGGCATAAATAGTTCGTGAAACTGTTGCATCGCCTTTATCATCTTAACAATGTGACGTCATATGTATACTCTGAATGCATGAATCCTAAACGTATTCTACTTTTCGTTGCTTCAGGATGGGTTTAATGTAGACAAAAAAAATGTTGAGGCTCAAAATGTTACTTTCTTGTTTAGATTTTGAGAAATTACATTACTAAAAAAACCCTTCGGAAATCAAAATGGTGGCTTTGAAGTTACGGACTGGTCGAACGTGGAATATAACCCCTCAAAATATTTTTCAATGTCCAATGAAAATTATAATTATAATTACATTATAATTGCTTTAGAATGCTAGATATCCCTTTTTCATTCTTCTGCATACTGACGAAAATTCATAAACTTAACAGAAAGGAAAAATTACTAAACAATCGACAAAGGAACATAAAAAATATTGAAATTAATATAGTACATCGGTGTTTAATAAGATAGCATTACAACTGTACTTTGCTGTCAAACAATAGTATTTCGGAGTCATACAATCGTATTTCAGTGTCAAATAATCGTATATGAACGTCAAACAATATACCTGTCGTGTCAAACACACACTTAACCGTCATCCATTATTTCATTAGCGTCAACTTATCGTCCTTTAGCGTCAAACTAACGTACTTTAGCGTCAAAAATGTACTTGATCGTCACATAATAGTCCATCAGCGTGAAACTATTGTCATCAGCGTCAGAATATCGTTCTTACGCGTCAAACACTTACTTAACTGTTATTCAATAATCTATCAAAGTCAAACTATCGTCTTTCAGCATTAAACACTTACTTACCCGTCACCAATAGTCCATAAGCGTCAAACTATTGTCATTTAGCGTCAAACACTTACTTAACCGTCACCTTATAGTTCATCAGTGTCAAACTATCGTCCTTCAGTGTCAAACACTTACTTAACCGTCATCAAATAGTCCATTAGCGTCAAACTCGCGTTTTTCAGCGTCAAACACTTACGTAACCGTCACCCAATAGTCCATCAGCTTCAGACTCTGGTCCTTAAGCGTCAAACACTAACTTAACTGTCACCCAATAATCATCAGTGACAAAAAATCGTCCTTCAGCGTCAAACACTAATTTAACCGTCACCAAATAGTCAATTAGCGTCAAACTATCGTCCTTCAGCGTCAAAAACTTTCTTAACCGTCACCAAATAGTTCATCAGCGTCAAAATCGCGTTTGTCAGCGTCAAACACTTACGTTACCGTCACCCAACAGTCCATCAGCTTCTGACTCTGGTCCTTAAGCGTCCAACACTAACTTAACTGTCACCCAAGAATCATCAGCGTCAGAAAATCGTCCTTCAGCTTCAAACACTAATTTAACCGTCACCAAATAGTCCATTAGCGTCAAACTATCGTCATTCAGCGTCAAACACTTTCTTAACCGTCACCAAATAGTACATTAGCGACAAACTATCGTCTTTCAGCGTCATACACTTACTTAATCGTCACTCAATACTCCATTAGCGTTAAACTATCACCCTTAAGCGTGAAACACTTTCTTTACCGTCAACCAATAGTCCATCAGCCTCAAACTATCGTTATTAAGCGTCAAACACTTACTTAAACGTCATCCAATAGTCCATCAATATCAAACATCGTCCTTCAGTGTCAAACACTTACTTAAACCGTCATCACATATTATATTAGCGTCAAACTGACGTCCTTCAGCATCAACAACTAACTCAAACGACACTCAATAGTCCATCAGAGTAAAAATATCGTCCTTCAGCTTCAAACACTCACTGAACCGTCACCCATTACTCTATCAGCGTCAAACTATCGTCCCTCAGCGTCAAACACTTACTGTACCATTTCCCAATCGTCTATCAGCAATCAAAAATCGCCCTTCAGTGTCAACCACTTACTTAATCGTCACCCAATAGTCCATTTGCGTCAAACGATCGTCCTTTAGTATAAAAGACTAACTTTTAAATCGTCACTCAATAGTCCATCAGCGTCAAACTATCGTCCGTAAGCGTCAAACACTTACTTAACCGTCACCCAATAGTCTAACAGCGTCAAACATAGTCCTTCAGTGTCAAACACCTACTTAACCGTCCCCCAATAGTACATAAGCGTCAGACTATCGTCCTTCAGCATCAACCACTAACTAAAACGTCACCCAATAGTCCATCAAAGTAAGTCAAAATGTCGTCCTTCAGCGTCAAACATAACTGAACCGTTACCCAATAGTCCATCAGCGTCAAACTGGCGGCTTTCAACGTCAAACACTTACTTCACCGTAAATCAGTTGTCAATCAGCGTCAAAAAATCGTCATTTAACGCCAAACACTTAATTAACTGTCACCCAATAGTCCATCAGCCTCAAACACTTACTTACCCGTCACCAATAGTCCATCAGCGTCAAACTATTGTCATTTAGCGTCAAACACTTACTTAACTGTCACCTTATAGTTCATCAGTGTCAAACTATCGTCCTTCAGTGTCAAACACTTACTTAACTGTCATCAAATAGTCCATTAGCGTCATAATCGCGTTTTTCAGCGTCAAACACTTACGTAACCGTCAACCAACAGTCAATCAGCTTCAGACTCTGGTCCTTAAGCGTCAAACACTAACTTAACTATCACCCAATAATCATCAGCCACAAAAAATCGTCCTTCAGCGTCAAACACTAATTTAACCGTCACCAAATAGTCAATTAGCGTCAAACTATCGTCCTTCAGCGTCAAACACTTTCTTAACCGTCACCAAATAGTTCATCAGCGTCAAAATTGCGTTTTTCTGCGTCAAACACTTACGAAACCGTCACCCAACAGTCCATCAGCTTCAGACTCTGGTCCTTAAGCGTCAAACACTAACTTAACTGTCACCCAAGAATCATCAGCGACAAAAAATCGTCCTTCAGCGTCAAACACTAATTTAACCGTCACCAAATAGTCAATTAGCGTCAAACTATCGTCCTTCAGCGTCAAACACTTTCTAAACAGTCACCAAATAGTTCATCAGCGTCAAAATTGCGTTTTTCAGCGTCAAACACTTACGAAAACGTCACCCAACAGTCCATCGGCTCCAGACTCTGGTCCTTAAGCGTCAAACACTAACTTAACTGTCACCCAAGAATAATCAGCGTCAAAAAATCGTCCTTCAGCGTCAAACACTAATTTAACTGTCACCAAAAAGTCCATTAGCGTCAAACTATCGTCCTTCAGCGTCAAACACTTTATTAACCGTCACCAAATAGTACATTAACGACAAACTATCGTCTTTCAGCGTCCAGCACTTACTTAATCGTCACTCAATAGTCCATTAGCGTTAAACTATCGTCCTTTAGCGTCAAGCACTTACTTAACTGTCACCCAATAGTCCATCAGCGTCAAACATCGTCCTTCAGTGTCAAACACGTACTTAATTTTCACCCACCAGTACATTAGCGTAAAACGATCGTCCTTCAGCATCAAACACTAACTTAAACGACAACTTATAGTCTATCAGAGTCCAACTTTCGTCCTTCAACGTCAAACACTTACTCAACCGTCTCCGAGTCGTCCATCAGTGTCAATCTATCACCCTAAAGCGTGAAACACGTACTTAACCGTCACCCTATAATCTCGTAGCGTCAAACCATCGTCCTGCAGCGTCAAACACTTACTGAACCGTCACCCAATAATCAATAAGAGGTAAACAATCGTCTTTCAGCGACAAACACCTACTGAACCGTCACCAGATAGTCCATCAGCGTCAAACTATCGTCCTCAAGCGTCAAACACTTACTAAGTGGTCACCGAATACTCCATTAGAGTCAAACTATCGTCCTTCAGCGTCAGACATTTACTTAGCTGTCACCAAATAGTCGTTCAGCGTCAAACTATCGTCCTTAAGTGTCAAACAATAAAAAAACGTCCTTCAGTGTCAACCACTTACTTAATTGTCACCCTATAGTATATTAGCGTCAAACGATCGTCCATCAGTATAAAACACTAATTTAAACATCAACCAAAGTCCATCAGCGTAAAACTATTTTGAATCAGTGTCAAACACCTACTTAACTGTCACCCAATAGTCTAACAGCGTCAAACAAAGTCCTTCAGCGTCAAACACCTACTAAACCGTCACCCAATAGTCCATCAGCATCAAACATCGTCCTTAAGTGTCAAACACCTACTTAACCGTCACCAAATGGTACATAAGCGTCAGACTATCGTCCTTCAGCATCAACGACTCACTAAAACATCATCCAATAGTCCATCAGAGTGAGTCAAAATATCGTCCTTCAGCGTCAAACATTACTGAGCCGTTACCCAATAGTCCATCAGCGTCAAACTGTCGTCCTAAACCGTCAAACACTTACCTAACTGTCAACCATAAGTCCTTCAGCGTCAAACTACCGTTCTTAAGCTTGAAACACTATCTTCACCCCTACCCAAAATTCAATAAGCATCAAATATCGCTCTTCAGCGTCAAACACTTACTTAACTGTCACCCAATAGTCCACCAGCATCAAACATCGCCCTTCAATGTCAAACACGTACTTAACCGTCACCCAATAGTCCATCAGCGTCAAACTATCGTCCATAAGCGTCAAACACTTACTTAATCGTCACCCAATAGTCTATTAGCGTCAAACGATCGTCCTTCAGCATAAATCACTAACTTAACCGTCACCCAATAGTCCATCAGCGTCAAACTGTCGTCTTGAAGCGTTAAACACTTACTTAACCGTCACCAAATAGTCCATTCGCGTCAAACGATCGTCCTTTAGCGTCAAACACTGACTTAATCGTCATCATTTGTCCATCAGCATCAAACTTCGTCCTTTAGTGTCAAACACGTACTTAATCTTCACCCAAAAGTACATAAGCGTCAAACGATCGTCCTTCAGCATCAAACACTAACGTAACCATCACCCAATAGTCCATTAGCGTTAAACTATCGTCCTTCAGCATCAAACAATAACTTAAACGTCAACTGATAGTCCATCAGAGTCAAACATTCGTTCTTCAACGTCAAACACTTACTCAACCGTCACCCAATAGTCCATCAGCGTCAATATATCGTCCTTAAGTGTGATACCCTTTCTTTACCGTCAACCAATAGTCTATCAGCATCGACTTTCGTCCTTTAGTGTCAAACACTTACTTAATTTTCACCCAGTAGTCTATTAGCGTTAAACTATTGTCCTGCAGCGTCAAAATATTACTGAACCGTCACCAAAAAGTCCATCAGAATCAAACAATCGTCCTTCAGCATCAAACAGTTTCTTAACCGTCAACCAATAGTCCATCAGCGTCAAACTATCGTACTCAATCGTCAAACACTTACTTAGTGGGTACCAGATAGTCCATCAGCGTCAAACTATCATCCTTTAGCGTCAAACACTTACTTAACCGTCACCCAATAGTACATAAGGGTCAAACTATAGTCATTTAGCATCAAACACTAACTTAACCGTCACTCAATAGTCCATCAGCGTCAATAAATTGTCCTTAAGCGTGGACCACTTTCTTTACCGTCACCCTATAGTCTATCAGCATCAAACATCGTCCTTTAGTGTCAAAAACTTACTTGAACGTCACCAATAGTCTATTATCGTCAAACTTTCGTCCTGTCGCGTCAAACAACTACTGAACCGTCACCCAATAGTCACTCAGAGACAAAATATCGCTCTTCATCGTCAAACACTTACTGGAACGTCACCCAATGTTCCATCAGCGTCAAACATCGTCCTTCAGCATCTAACACTAATTTAAACGTCACCTAGTAGTCCATCAGAGTCAAAATTTCGTCCTGCAGCATCAAACACTTACTCAACCGTCACCCAATAGTCCATTAGCGTTAAACTATCGTCCCTCAGCATCAAACACTAACTTAAACGTCACCTGATAGTCCATCAGAGTCAAACTTTCGTCCTTCAACGTCAAACACCTACTCAACTGTCACCCAATAGTCCATCAGCGTCAATCTATCGTCCTTAAGCGTGAAACACTTTCTTTACCGTCACCCAGTAGTCTATCAGCATCGAACATCGTCCTTTAGTGTCAAACACTTACTTAACCGTCACCCAATAATCTATTAGCGTCAATATATCGTCCTGCAGCGTCAAACAACTACTTAACCGTCACCCATTGGTCGATCATAGTCAAAATATCGATGTTCAGCGTCAAACACTTACTTGAACGTCATCCAATAGTCCATCAGCGTCAAACTTTCGTTCTTAAGCGTCAAACACTTGCATATCTGTCACCAAATAATCCATCAGCGTCAAACTATCGTCAACAAGCGTCAAACACTTACTTAACGTTCACCTAATACTCCATCAGCGTCAAACATTTATTTAACCGTCACCAAATAGGCCATTAGCGTCAAACTATTGTTCTTCAGAGTCAAACACTTACTTTAACGTCACCAAATAGTCTATAAGTGTCAAACTATCGACCTTCAGCGTCAAATACTTACTTAATCGTAACCAATAGTCCATTACCGTCAAACTATCGTCATTCAGCATGAAACACTAACTTAACCGTCACCCTATAGTCCATTAGCGTCAAACTATCGTCATTCAGCATCAAACACTAACTTAAACGTCACCTAATAGTCCATCAGAGTCAAAATTTCGTCCTGCAACATCAAACACTTACTCAACCTTCACCCAATCAGCATCATTCTATCGTCTTTAAGCGTGAACCACTTTCTTTACAGTCATCCAAAAGTCTATCAGCATCAAAAACTGTCCTTTAGTGTCAAACACTTACTTAAACGTCACCAATAGTCTACTAGCGTCAAAGTATCGTCCTGCCGCGTCAAACAACTACTGAACCGTAACCGAATAGTCAATCAGAGTCAAAATATCACTCTTCATCGTCAAACACTTACTGGACCGTAACCCAATAGTCTATCAGCGTCTAACATCGTCTATCAGTGTCAAACATGTACTTAATCTTCACCAAATAGTACATTAGCGTCAAACGATCGTCCTTCAGCATCAAACATTTACTAAACCGTCACCCAATAGTCCATTAGCGTTAAACAATCGTCCTTCAGCATCAAATACTAACTTGACCGTCACCCCATAGTCCATTAGCGTTAAACTATCGTCTTTCAGCATCAAACACTAACTTAAACGTCACGTAATAGTCCATCAGAGTCAACCTTTCGTCCTTCAACGTCAAACACTTACTCAACTGTCACCCAATAGTCCATCAGCGTCAATCTATCGTCCTTAAGCGTTAAACACTTTCTTTACCGTCACCCAATAGTCTATCAGCATCAGACATCGTCCTTTAGTATCAAACACTTACTCAACCGTCACCCAATAGTCTATAAGGGTCAAACGATCGTCCTTCAGCATCAAACATTATCTAAATCGTCATCAAATAGTCTATAAGTGTCAAACTATCGACCTTCAGCGTCAAATACTTACTTAATCGTCACCAATAGTCCATTACCGTCAAACTATCGTCATTCAGCATGAAACACTAACTTAACCGTCACCCAATAGTCCATTAGCGTCAAACTATCGTCCTTCAGCATCAAACACTAACTTAAAGGTCACCTAATAGTCCATAAGAGTCAAAATTTTGTCCTGCAACATCAAACACTTACTCAACCGTCACCCAATAGTCCATCAGCGTCATTCTATCGTCTTTAAGCGTGAACCACTTTTTTTACAGTCATCCAATAGTCTATCAGCATCAAAAATCGTCCTTTAGTGTCAAACACTTACTTAAACGTCACCAATAGTCTATTAGCGTCAAAGTATCGTCCTGCCGCGTCAAACAACTACTGAACCGTAACCCAATAACCAATCAGAGTCAAAATATCACTCTTCAGCGTCAAACACTTACTGGACTGTAACCCAATAGCCTAGCAGCGTCAAACATCGTCTACCAGTGTCAAACATGTACTTAATCTTCACCAAATAGTACATTAGCGTCAAACGATCGTCCTTCAGCATCAAACATTAACTAAACCGTCACCCAATAGTCCATTAGCGTTAAACAATCGTCCTTCAGCATCAAACACTAACTTGACCGTCACCCAATAGTCCATTAGCGCTAAACAATCGTCATTCAGCATCAAACACTAACTTAAACGTCACCTAATAGTCCATCGGAGTCAAACTTTCGTCCTTCAACGTCAAACACTTACTCAACCGTCACCCAATAGTCCATCAGCGTCAATTTATCGTCCTTAAGCGTGAAACACTTTCTTTACCGTCACCCAATAGTCTATCAGCATCAGACATCGTCCTTTAGTATCAAACACTTACTCTACCGTCACCCAATAGTCTATAAGGGTCAATATATCGTCCTGCAGCGTCAAACAACTACTGAACCGTCACCCAAAAGTCAGTCAGAGTCAAAATATCGATGTTCAGCGTCAAACAATTACTGGACCGTCACCAAATAGTCCATCAGCGTCAAATTTTCGTTCTTAAGCGTCAAACACTTACTTATCTGTCACTAAATAATCCATCAGCGTCAAACTATCGTCCTCAAGCGTCAAACACTTAATTAACGTTCACGTTATACTCCTTCAGCGTCAAACACTTTTTTAACCGTCAATAAAAAGGCCATTAGCGTCAAAATATTGTCCTTCAGCGTCAAACAATTACTTAATCGTCGACAATAGTCCATTAAGGTCAAAATGTCGTCATTCAGCATTAAACACTTACTTAACCGTCACTTAATAGTCCATTAGCGTCAAACTATCGTCCTTCAGCACCAAACACTAACTTAAACGTCACTTAATAGTCCATTAGAGTCAATATTTCGTCCTGGAACATCAAACACTTACTCAACCGTCACTCAATAGTCCATCAGCGTCAATCTATCGTCCTTAAGTGTGAAACACTTTTTTTTTACCGTCACCGAATAGTCTATTAGCAACAAACATCGTCCTTTATTGTAAAACACCTACTTAACCGTCACCCAATAGTCTATTAGCGTCAATATATCGTCCTGCAGCGTCAAACAACTACTGAACCGTCATCCAATAGTCAATCAGAGTCAAAATATCACTCTTCAGCGTCAAACACTTACTGGACCGTCACCCAATAGTCCATCAGCATCAAACATCGTCTATCAGTGTCAAACATGTACTTAATCTTCACCCAATAGTACATTAGCGTCAAACGATCGTCCTTTAGCATCAAACACTAACTCAACCGTCACCCAATAGTCCATTAGCGTTAAACTATCGTCCTTCAGCATCAAACACTCACTTAACTGTCACCCAATAGTCTATCAGCATCAAAAATTGTCCTGTAGTGTCAAACACCTACTTAACCGTCACCCAATAGTCTATTAGCGTCAATCTATCGTCCTGCATAGTCAAACAACTACTGAACCGTCAACCAATGGTCAATTAGAGTCAAAATATCGATGTTCAGTGTCAAACACTTACTGGACCGTCAACCAATAGTCCATCAGCGTCAAACACTAACTTCACGTTCACCTAATACTTTTTCAGCGTTAAACACTTACTTAACCATCACCAAATAATCCGTTAGCATCATATTATCGTCCTTCAGCGTCAAATACTTACTTAATCGTCAACAATAGTCCATTAGCGTCAAACTATCGTCATTCAGCATTAAAATTCAACTTAACCGTCATCCAATAGTCCATTAGCGTCAAAATATCGTCCTTCAGGATCAAACACTAACTTGAACGTTACCTAATAGTTCATCAGAGTCAAAATTTCGTCCTGCAACATCAAACACTTACTCAACCGTCACCCAATAGCCCATCAGCGTTTAACACTTTCTTAACTGAGACCCAATAGTCCATCAGCATCAAACATCGTCCTTCAGTGTCAAACACCTACTTAACCGTCACATGATAGTACATTAGCGCCAAACTTACGTCCTTAAGCATTAACCACTAACTTAAACGTTAACCAAAAGTCAATGAGAGTCAAAATATCGCTGTTCAGCGTTAAACACTTACTTAACCGTCACCCAATAGTCCATCAGCGTCAAACTATTGTCCTTCAGCGTCAAACACTTACTTAGTCATCACCAATAGTCCACCAGCGTCAAACGTTCGTCATTAAGCGTCAAACACTTACTTAACTGTCATCCAATAGTCCATCAGCAACAAACATCGTCCTTCAGTGTCAAACACGTATTTAATCTTCACCCATTAGTATATTAGCGTCAAACGATCGTCCTTCAGCGTCAAAAACTATTTTAACCGTCACCCAATAGTCCATAAGCGTTACACTTTCGTCCTTCAGCGTCAAACACTTACTCAACCGTCACCCAATAGTCCATTAGCGTCAATCTATCGTCCTTAAGTGTGAAACACTTTCTTTATCGTCATCCAATAGTTAATCATCATCAAAAATCGTCCTTTAGTGTCAAACACATACTCAATAGTCTAATGGCGTCAATCTATCATCCTGCAGCGTCTAAAACTACTGAACCGTCACCCAATAGTCAATCAGACTCAAAATATCGATGTTCAGCGTCAAACACTTAATGGACCGTCACCCAATAGTCCGTAAGCGTAAAACTATCGTCCTTTCGCGTCAAACACTTACCTCACCGTAACCAAACAGTCCTTCAGCGTCAAACTATTGTCCTTCAGCGTCAAACACTTACTTTACCGACACCCAATAGTCAATTAGCGTCAAACTATCGTCTATCAGCGTCAAACAATTACTTAACCGTCAACAAATAATCCATTTGCGTCAAACTATCGTCCTACAGCGTCAAACACTAACTTAATCATCACCAATAATCCACCAATGTCAAACTTTCGTCCTTAAGCGTCAAAAACTTACTTAACTGTCACCCAATAGTCCATCAGCAACAAACACCGTCCTTCAGTGTCAAACACGTATTTAATCTTAACCTAATAGTATATAAGCGTCAAACGATCGTCCTTCAGCATCAAATACTAACTTAACCGTCACCCAATAGTCCATTAGCGTTAAACTATCGTCCTTCTGTACCAAACACTAACTTAAACTTCACCCAAATAGTCAATTTGCATCAAACATCGTTCTTCAGTGTCAAACACGTATTTAATCTTCACCCAATAGTATATTAGCGTCAAACGATCGTCCTTCAGCATCAAATACTAACTTAACCGTCACCCCATATTACATTAGCACCAAACTATCGTCTTTTAGCATCAACTACTAATTTAAACGTTACCCAATAGTCAATCAGAGTCAAAATATCGCTGTTATGCGTCAAACACCTACTTAACCGTCACCTCATAGTACATAAGCGCCAAAATGACGTCCTTTAGCATCAACCACTTACTTAAACGTTAACCTATAGTCAATGAGAGTCAAAATATCGCTGTTCAGCGTCAAACACTTACTGAACCGTCACCAAACAGTCCTTCAGCGTCAAACACTTACTTAATCGTCATCAAATAGTCCATTAGCGTCAAACTATCGTCCATCAGCGTCAAACACTTACTTAACCGTCAACAAAAAGTACATTTGCGTCAAACTATCGTCCTTCAGAGTGAAACACTTATTAAATCATCACCATTAGTCCATCAATGTCAAACTTTCGTCCTTAAGCGTCAAAAACTTACTAAACTGTCACCTAATAGTCCATCAACAACAAACATCGTCCTTTAGTGTCAAACACGTACTTAATCTTCACCCAATAGTCTATTAGCGTCAAATGATCGTCTTTCAGCATCAAATACTAACTTAACCGTCACCCAATAGTCCATTAGCGTTAAACTATCGTCCGTCTGTAGCAAACACTAACTTAAACGTCCCCCAAATAGTCCATTTGCATCAAACATCGTTCTTCAGTGTCAAACACCTACTTAACCGTCACCCCATAGTACATTAGCGCCAAACTATCGTCCTTAAGCATCAACTGCTAACTTAAACGTTACCCAATAGTCAATCAGAGTAAAAATATCGCTGTTCAGCGTCAAACACCAACTTTACCGTCACCTCATAGTACATAAGCGCCAAACTTACGTCCTTAAGCATCAACCACTAACTTAAACGTTAACCAATAGTCAATGAGAGTCAAAATATCGCTGTTCAGCATCAAACACTTACTTAATCGTCACCAAATAGTCCATCAGCGTCAAACAATCGTCCATCAGCGTTAAACACTTACTTTACCGTCAACAAATAGTCTATTTGCGTCAAACAATCGTCCTTCAGCGTCAATTACTTACTTTATCATCACCAATAGTCCATCGATGTCAAAGTTTCGTCCTTAAGCGTCAAAAATACTTAAATGTAACCCAATAGTCAATCAGCAACAATCATCGTCCTTCAGTGTCAAACACGTACTTAATCTTCACCCAATAGTCTATTAGCGTCAAACGATCGTCCTTCAGCCTCAAACACTAACTTAACCGTCACCCAATAGTACATTAGCGTTAAACTATCGTCCTTCTGTACCAAACACTAACTTAAACGTCACCCAATAGTCCATTTGCATCAAACATCGTTCTTCAGTGTCAAACACCTACATAACCCATAGTACATTAGCGCCACACTATCGACCTTAAGCATCAACCACTAACTTAATCGTTACCCAATAGTCAATCAGAGTCAAAATATCGCTGTTCAGCGTCAAACACCTAATTAACCGTCACCTCATAGTACATTAGCGCCAAACTTACGTCCTTAAGCATCAAACACTAACTTAAACGTTAACCAAAAGTCAATGAGAGACAAAATATCGCTGTTCAGCGTCAAACACTTACTGAACCGTCACCCAATAGTCCATCAGCGTCAAACTATTGTCCTTCAGCGTCAAACACTTACTTAATCGTCACCAAATAGTCAATAAGCGTCAAACTATCGTCCATCAGCGTCAAACACTTACTTAACCGTCAACAAATAGTCCATCAGCAACAAACATCGTCCTTCAGTGTCAAACACGTACTTAATATTCACCCAATAGTATATTAGCGTCAAACGATCGTCCTTCAGCATCAAACACTAACTTAACCGTCACCCAATAGTCCATCAGCTTCAAACATCATCCTTTAGTGTCAAACACTTACTCAACCGTCACCCAATAGTCTATAAGCGTCAATCTACCGTCCTGCAGCGTCAAACAACTACTGAACCGTCACCCAATAGTCAATCAGAGTCTAAATATCGATGTTCAGCGTGAAACACTTACTGTTCCGTCACCAAATAGTCCATTAGCGTCAAACTGTCGTCCTTAAGCGTAAAACACTTACTTATCTGTCACCAAATTTTCCATCATCGTCAAACTATCGTGTTTTAGCGTCAAACATATACTTGTCGTCAATTTATCGTCTTTAAACGTCAAACACTTACTTAGCTGTCACCCAATAGTCCAACAGCATCAAACATCGTCCTTCAGTGTAAAACACCTACTTAACCTTCACCCCATAGTACATTAGCGCCAAACTTACGTCCTTAAGCATCAACCACTAACTTAAACGTTAACCAATAGTCAATCAGTGTCAAACTATCGCTGTTTAGCGACACTATTGACTTGACAATCACCCAATAGGTAATAACCGTCAAACTATTGTGCTTCAGCGTCAAACACTTACTTTACCGTCACCAAATATTCCATTAGCGCCAAACTATCGTCTTTCAGCGTCAAACACTTACTTAACTGTCAACAAATATTCCATTTGCGTCAGACTATCGTCCTTCAGCGTCAAACACTTACTTAATCATCACAATTGTCCATGATCGTCAAACTTTCGTCCTTAAGCGTCAAACACTTACTTAACCGTCACCCAATAGTCTAGTAGCGTCAATCTATCGTCCTGAAGCGTCAAACAACTACTGAACCGTCACCCAATTGTCCATCAGCGTCAAACTATCGCCCCTAAGCGTCAAACACTTACTTAACTGTCTATCAACAGTCCATCAGCATCAAACATCGTCCTTCAGTGTGAAAAATCTACTTAACCGTCACCTCATAGTACATTAGCGCCAAACTTACGTCCTCAAGCATCAACCACTAACTTAAACGTTAACCAATAGTCAATCAGAGTCACAATATCGCTGTTCAGCGTCAAACACTAACTGGACGTCACCCAATAGTCAATCAGCGTCAAACTACTGTCCTTCAGCGTCAAACACTTCTTTACCGTCACCCAATAGTCCATCAGCGACAAACTATCGTCATTCAGCGTCAAAAACTTACTGAACCGTCACCCAATAGTCCATCAGCGTCAAACTATCGTCCTCAATCGTCAAGCACTTATTTAGTGGTCACCGAATAGTCCATAAGCGTCAAACTATCGTCCTTTCGCGTCAAAAACTTACCTAACCGTAACCAAACAGTCCTTTAGCATCAAACTCTTGTCCTTCAGCGTCAAACACTTACATTACCGACACCTAATTGTCCATTATCGTCAAACTATCGTCCTTTTGTGTCAAACACCTACTTTACCTTCACACAAAAGTACATAAGCGTCAAACTATCGTCCTTCAGCATCAAACACTGACTTAACCGTCACCAAATTGTCCATTAGCGTCAAATATTGTCCTTCAGCGTCAAACACTTACTTAATCGTCACCCAATAGTCCATCAGCGACAAACAATCGTCCTTCAGAGTCAAAAACTTACTGAACCGTCACCAAATAGGCCATCAGCGTCAAACTATCGTCCTCAAGCGTGAAGCACTTACTTAGTTGTCACCCAATAGTCCATAAGCGTCAAACTATCGTCCTTTCGCGTCAAACACTTACTTTATCGTCCTTTCGCGTCAAACACTTACTTTATCGTCCTTTCGCGTCAAACACTTACTTTACCTTAACCAAACAGTCCTTTAGAGTCAAACTATTGTCCTTCAGCGTCAAACACTTACATTACCGACACCTAATTGTCCATTATCGTCAAACTATCGTCCTTTTGTGTCAAACACCTACTTTACCTTCGCACAAAAGTACATAAGCGTCAAACTATCGTCCTTCAGCATCAAACACTGACTTAACCGTCATTCAATGGTCCATTTGCGTCAAACTATCATTCTTCTGTACCAAACACTAACTGAAACGTCACCAAATAGTCCATTTGCATCAAACATCGTTCTTCAGTGTCAAACACCTACTTAACCGTCACCCAATAGTCAATTAGAGTCAATATATCGATGTTCAGCGTAAAACACTTACTGGACCGTCACCCAATAGTCCATTAGCGTCAAACTATCGTCCTTAAGCGTCAAACACTTACTTATCTGTCACCAAATTATCCATCATCGTCAAACTATCTTCCATAGTACATTATCGCCAAACTATCGTCCTTAAGCATCAACCACTAACTTAAACGTTACCCAATAGTCAATCAGAGTCAAAATATCGCTGTTCAGCGTCAAACACTTACTTAACCGTCACCCAATAGTCTATTAGCGTCAATCTATCGTCCTGCAGCGTCAAACAACTACTGAACCGTCACCCAATAGCCAATCAGCGTCAAACAATCGTCCTTAAGCGTCAAACACTTTCTTATCTGTTAACAAATTGTCCATCATCGTCAAACTATCTTCCTTCAGCGTCAAACACTTACGTGTCGTTACCAATAGTCCATCAGCGTCAAACTATTGTCTCTAAGCGTCAAACACTTGACTGTCACCAAATAGTCCATCAGCGTCAAACTATTGTCCTCAAGTGTCAAACAGTTACTTAACGTTCACCTAATGGCCCATCAGCGTCAAACTATCGTCCTGTAGCCTCAAACACTTATTTTGTGGTCACCCAAGTGTCCATCAGCGTCAAACTATCTTCCTTTAGCATCCAACACTTACTTAACCGTCACCCAATAGTCTATCAGCGTCAACCTATTGTCCTTCAGAGTCAAACACTTACTTAATCGTCATCAAATAGGCCATTAGCGTCAAACTATCGTCCTTGTGCGTCAAACACTTACCTAACGGTCACCAAATAGTCTATTAGCTTCAAACTATCGTCCTTCAGCGTCAAACACTTACTTAATTGTCACCTAATAGTCCATGAGTGTCAAACTATTGTCTGTTAGCGTCGATCACTTACTTAATCGTCATGAATAGTCCATCAGCGTCAAACTATCGGCATTAAGCGTCAAACACTTACTTAACTGTCACTCAATAGTCCATCAGCATCAAACTATCGTACTCAAGCGTCAAACACTAACTTAGTGGTCACCAAATAGTCCATCAGCGTCAATTTATCGTCTTTTATCGTCAAACAGTCACTTAACCGTCACCCAATAGTCATTCAGCGTCAAATTATTGTCCTTCAGAATCAAACACTTACTTAACCGTCACTCAATAGTCCATTAGCCTCAAACTATCGTCCATCAGTGTCAAACACCTACTTTACCTTTACCCAATAGTTCATTAGCGTCAAGCTATCGTCCTTCAGTGTCAAACACCTACTTTACCTTCACCCAATAGTACATTAGCATCAAACTATCGTAATTCAGCATCACACACTAACCTAACCGTCACCCAATAGTCCATTAGCGTCAAGGTATCGTCTTTCAGCGTCAAAAACACTTACTTAACGGTCAACCAATAGTCCATTAGCATCAAACTATCGTCATTCATTGTCAACACCTACGTTACCTTCACACAATAGTACATTAGCTTCAAAATATCGTCATTCAGCATTACACACTAACCCAACCGTCACCCAGTAGTCTATTAGCGTCAAAGTATCGTCTTTCAGCGTCAAAAAAACTTACTTAACGGTCGACCAATAGTCCATTAGCGTCAAACTTTCGTCCTTCAGTGTCAAACATCGACTTTACCTTCACCCAATAGTAATAGTACATGAGCGTCTTACTATTGTCCTTAAGTACCAAACACTAACTTAAACGTCAACCGATAGTCAAGCTTTAACTGAACCGTCACCCAATAGTCTATAAGGGTCAAACTATCGTCCTGCAGTGTCAAACAACTACTGAACCGTCACCCAATAGTTCATCAGCGTCAAACTGTAGTCCAACAGCTTGAAAATCTTACTTTACCGTCTCTAAATAGGCCATTAGCGTCAAACTATCGTCCTTCAGCGTCAAACACTTACTTAATCGTCACCAAATGGTCCATTAGCGTCAAACTATCGTCCTTTAGCGTCAAACACTTACTTTTTTGTCACCAATAGTCCATCAGCTTCAAACTATCGTCCTTAAACGTCAAACACTTACTTTACTGTCACCCCATAGTCCTTCAGCAGCAAACATCGTCTTTCAGTGACAAACACTAAGTTAACCGTCACCAAAGGTCCATCAGTCAAACTTTCGTCCTGCAGCGTCAAACACTTACTCAACCGTTACCCAATATTCCATCAGCGTCAATCTATCGTCCTTAAGCGTGAAAAACTTTCTTTACCGTCACATAATATTCTATCAGCATCAAACATCGTCCTTACGGGTCAAACACTTACCGTCACCCAATAGTTCATAAGCGTCAAAGTATCGTCTTTCAGCGTCAAACACTTACTTAAGGGTCAACCAATAGTCCATAAGCGTCAAACTTTCGTCCTTCAGTGTCAAACACCCACTTAACCTTCACCAAATAGTACATTAGCTTCAAACTATCGTCCTTCAAAACCAAACACGAACTTAAACGTCACCCAATAGTCCATTAGCATCAAACATCGTTCTTAAGTGTCAAACACCTACTCAACAGTCACCCCATAGTACATTAGCGTCAAACTATCGTTCTTAAGCGTCAAACACTTACTGATTTGTAACAAATTAGTCCATTAGCGTCAAAATATCGTCCTTAAGCGTGAAACACTTTCTTTACCGTCACGCAATAGTCTATTAGCATCACACATCGTCTTTCAATGTCAAACTTTTACTGAACCGTCACCCAATAGTCTATAAGGGTCAAACTATCGTCCTGCAGTGTCAAACAACTACTGAACCGTCACCTAATAGTCCATCAACGCCAAACTATCGTCCTTTAGCATCAAACACTTACTGAACCGTCACCCAATAGTTCATCAGCGTCAAACTGTTGTCCAACAGCGTGAAAATCTTACTTAACCGTCTCTAAATAGGCCATTAGCGTCAAACGATCGTCCTTCAGCGTCAAACACTTACTTAATCGTCACCAAATGGTCCATTAGCGTCAAACTATCGTCCTTTAGCGTCAAACACTTACTTATTTGTCACCAATAGTCCATCAGCTTCAAAATATCGTCCTTAAACGTCAAACACTTACTTTACTGTCACCCCATAGTCCTTCAGCAGCAAACATCGTCTTTCAGTGACAAACACTAAGTTAACCGTCACCAAAGGTCCATCAGTCAAACTTTCGTCCTGCAACGTCAAACACTTACTCAACAGTTACCCAATATTCCATCAGCGTCAATTCATCGTCCTTAAGCGTGAAAAACTTTCTTTACCGTCACATAATATTCTATCAGCATCAAACCTCGCCCTCACGGGTCAAACACTTACTTAACCGCCACCCAATAGTCTAGTAGCGTCAAACAACTACTGAACCGTCACCCAATAGTCCATCAGAGTCAATAAATCGTCCTTCAGCGTAAAACACTAACTGAACCGTCACCCAATAGTCTATTAGCGTCAAACTATTGTTCTCAAGCGTCAAACACTTACTTAGTGGTCACCCAATAGTCCATCAGCGTCAAATTATTGTTCTTTAGCGTTAAACACTTACTTGACCGTCACCCAATAGTCAATCAACGTCAAACTACCGTCCATAAGCGTCAAACACTTACTTAACCGTCACCTAATAGTCCATTAGCGTCAAACGATCGTCCTTCAGCATTAAAAACTAAATTAAACGTCACCTTATAGTCCATCAACGTCAAACTACCGTCCATAAGCGTCAAACACTTACTTAACCGTCACCTAATAATCTATTAGCGTCAAACGATCGTCCTTCAGCATCAAAAACTAACTTAAACGTCACCTTATAGTCCATCAGAGTCAAACTTTTGTCCTGCAACATCAAACACTTTCTTAACCGTCACCAAATAGTCCATAAGCGTAATTCTATCGTCATTCAGCGTGAAACACTTTCTTTACCGTCACCCTATAGTCTATCAGGATCAAACATTGTCCTGCAGTGTCAAAAAAACTAGTGAACCGTCACCCAAGAGTCCATCAGAGTCAAACAATCGTCCTTCAGCGTCAAACACTTACTGAACCGTCACCCGATAGTCCATTTGCGTCAAAACTATCGTCATCAAGCGTGACACACATACTTTCTGGTCACCAAATAGTCCATCATCGTCAAACTATCGTCCTTTAGCGTCAAAAACTTACTTAACCGTCACGCAATAGTCCATCAACGTCAAACTACGGTCCATAAGCGTCAAACACTTACTTAACCGTCACCTAATAGTCTATTAGCGTCAAGCGATCGTCCTTCAGCATCAAACACTAACTTAAACGTCACCTTATAGTCCATCAGAGTCAAACTTTCGTCCTGCAACGTCAAACACTTTCTTTACCGTCACCAAATAGTCCATCAGCGTAATTATATCGTCCTTCAGTGTGAAACACTTTCTTTACCGTCACCCAATAGTCTATCAGCATCAAACATCGTCCTGCAGTGTCAGAAAACTACTGAACCGTCACCCAAGAGTCCATCAGAGTCAAACAATCGTCCTTCAGCGTCAAACACTTACTGAACCGTCACCCGATAGTCAATCAGCGTCAAAACTATCGTCATCAAGCGTGAAACACATACTTATTGGTCACCCAATAGTCCATCAGCGTCAAACTATTGTCCATAAGCGTCAAACACTTTCTCAACCGTCACCCAATAGTCCATTAGCGTCAAACTATAGTCATTCAGTACCAAACACTAACTTAAACGTCATCCACTAGTCTATAAGCATCAAACATCGTTCTTCATCAGTGTAAAACACCTACTTTACCGTCACCCCATAGTCTATCAGCGTCAAACTATTGTCCTTCAGCGTCAAACACTTACTGAACCGTCACCCGATAGTCCATTAGCGTCAAACTATCATCCTTCCGTGTCAAACACCTACTTTACCTTCATGCAATAGTACATTAGCGTCAAACTATCGTCCTTCTGCATCAAACACTAACTTAACCGTCACCAAATAGTCCATTAGCGTCAAAGTATCGTCTTTCAGCTTCAAACAGTTACTTAACGGTCACCCAATAGTCCATCAGCGTCAAACTATCGTCCTACAGTGTTAAACGCCTCCTTTACCTTCACCCAATAGTACATTAGCGTCAAACTATAGTCCTTCAGTACCAAACACTTACTTAAACGTCATCCAATATTCTATTAGCATCAAACATCGTTCTTCATCAGTATAAAACACCTACTTTACCGTCACCCCATAGTACATCAGCGTCAAACTATCGTCCATAAGCGTCAAACACTTACTTAACCGTCACCCAATAGTGCATTAGCGTCAAACTATGGTCCTTCAGTGTCAAACACCTATTTAACCTTCGCCCAATAGTGCATTAGCGTCAAACTATCGTCCTTCAGTATCAAACACTTTCTTTACCGTCACCCAATAGTCCTCCAGCATCAAATATCGTCTTTCAGTGTCAAACACTTACTTAGCCGTCACCAAATAGTCTATTAGCGTCAAACTATCGTCTTTAAATATCAAACACTAACGTAAACGTCATCAAATACTCCATCAGAGTCAAACTATCGTCCGTCAGCGTCAAACACTTATTGAACCGTTTCCCAATAGTCCATTAGCGTCAAACTATCGTCCTTAAGCGTCAAACACTTACTCAATGGTCAGCCAATAGTCTATCAGCGTCACACTATTTTCCTTCAGCGTCAAACACTTACTTAACCGTCACCCAATAGTCTATCTGCGTCAAACTATAGTCATTAAGCATCAAACACTCACTGGACCGTCACCCAATAGTTCATCAGCGTATAACTTTCGTCTTCAAGCATCAAACACATACTTAACCGTCACCCAATAGTCCATCAGCGTCAACTATCGTCCTTTAGCATCAAACACTTACTTAAACGTCACCAAATTGTCCATTAGCGTCAAACTATTGTCCTTCAAGGTGAACTACTTACTTAACTGTCATCCAATAGTCCATCAATGGCAAACTCTCGTCCTTAAGCGTCATACACTCACTTAACTGTCACCCAACAGTCCCTCAGCGTCAAACTATCGTCCTCAAGCGTCAAACACTTACTTAATGGTCACCCTATAGTCTATCAGCCTCAAACTATTGTCCTTAGGCGTCAAACACTTACTTAACCGTTATCCAATATATTATAAACGTCAAACTATCGTCCTTCAGTGTCAAACACCTACTTTTCCTTCACCCAATAGTACATTAGCGTCTAACTATCGTCCTCCAGCATCAACACTTTCTTTACCGTCACCCAATAGTCCATCAGCATCAAACATCGTCCTTCAGTGTCCAACACTTACTTAACCGTCACCCAATAGTCCATTAGCGTCAAACTATGGTCCTTCAGTGTCAAACACCTATTTGACCATCGTCCAATAGTGCATTAGCGTCAAACTATCGTCCTTCAGTATCAAACACTTTCTTTACCGTCACCCAATAGTCCTCCAGCATCAAATATCGTCTTTCAGTTTCAAACACTTACTTAGCCGTCACCAAATAGTCTATTAGCGTCAAACTATCGTCTTTAAATATCAAACACTAACGTAAACGTCATCCAATAGTCCATCAGAGTCAAACTATCGTCCGTCAGCGTCAAACACTTATTGAACCGTTTCCCAATAGTCCATTAGCGTCAAACTATCGTCCTTAAG
Source organism: Mytilus trossulus (assembly GCF_036588685.1). Classification (NCBI taxonomy): domain Eukaryota; kingdom Metazoa; phylum Mollusca; class Bivalvia; order Mytilida; family Mytilidae; genus Mytilus; species Mytilus trossulus. The sequence goes on from NC_086373.1 coordinate 56,806,815, forward strand.
CGTCAAACACTTACTCAATGGTCAGCCAATAGTCTATCAGCGTCACACTATTTTCCTTCAGCGTCAAACACTTACTTAACCGTCGACCAATAGTCTATCTGCGTCAAACTATAGTCATTAAGCATCAAACACTCACTGGACCGTCACCCAATAGTTTATCAGCCTTCAAGCGTCAAACACATACTTAACCGTCACCCAATAGTCCATCAGCGTCAACTATCGTCCTTTAGCATCAAACACTTACTTAACCGTCACCAAATTGTCCATTAGCGTCAAACTATTGTCCTTCAAGGTGAACTACTTACTTAACTGTCATCCAATAGTCCATCAATGGCAAACTCTCGTCCTTAAGCGTCATACACTCACTTAACTGTCACCCAACAGTCCCTCAGCGTCAAACTATCGTCCTCAAGCGTCAAACACTTACTTAATGGTCACCCTATAGTCTATCAGCCTCAAACTATTGTCCTTAGGCGTCAAACACTTACTTAACCGTTATCCAATATATTATAAACGTCAAACTATCGTCCTTCAGTGTCAAACACCTACTTTTCCTTCACCCAATAGTACATTAGCGTCTAACTATCGTCCTCCAGCATCAAACACTTTCTTTACCGTCACCCAATAGTCCATCAGCATCAAACATCGTCCTTCAGTGTCCAACACTTACTTAACCGTCACCCAATAGTCCATTAGCATCAAACATCGTTCTTCATCAGTGTCAAGCACCTATTTAACCGTCACCCCAAAGTACATCAGCGTCAAATTATTGTCCTTCAGTACCAAACACTAACTTAAACGCCACACAATAGTTCATTAGCATCAAACATCGTTCTTCATCAGTGTCAAACACCCATTTAACCGTAACCCCATAGAACATCAGCGTCAAACTATCGCCCTTAAGGGTCAAACACTTACTTATCTGTCACCCAATAGTCCATTAGCGTCAAACTATCGTCCACAAGCGTCAAACACCTACTTAACGTTCACCTAATAGTCCATCAGCGTCAAAGACTCGTCCTTTAATGTCCAACAGTTACTTTACCATCACCCGATAGTACATCATTGTCAAACTATTGTTATTCAGCGTCAAACACTTTAGTTGACGGTCACGCATGCAATAGTCAATCAGCTTCAAACTATCGTCCTTCAGCATCACATACTTTCTTTACCGTCACCCAATAGTCCACCAGTATCAAACATCGTCGTTCAGTGTCAAACACTTACTTAAATGTCACCAAATAGTCCATTTGCGGTAAACTATCGTCCTTCAGTATCAAACACTAACTTAAACGTCACCCAATAGTCCATCAGAGTCAAACTATCGTCCTTCAGCGTTAAAAACTTACTGAACCGTCACCCGAAAGTCCACCAGCATCACATATCGTCGTTCAGTGTTAAACACTTACTTAAATGTCACCAAATAGTCCATTTGCGTCAGACTATCGTCCTTTAGCATCAAACACTTACTTAACCCTCACCAATTAGTCCATTAGCGTCAAACTATTGTCCTTTAGCGTCAAACAAATACTTAACCGTCACCTAATAGTCCATCAGCGGCAAACTCTCGTCCTTAAGCGTAAAACACTTACTTTACTGTCACCCAACAGTCAATCAGCGTCAAACTATCGTCCTCAAGCGTCAAACACTAGCTTAACCGTCACCCAATAGTTCATTCACGTCAAACTATCATCCTTCATTGTCAAACACCTACTTTACCTTCACCCAATAGTACATAAGCATCAAACTATCGTCCTTCAGCATCAAACACTTTCTTTAACGTCACCCAATAGTCCATCAGCATCAAACATCGTCCTTCAGGGTCAAACACATACATAACCGTCACTCAATAGTCTACTAGCGTCAAACTATTGTCCTCAAGCGTCAAACACTAGCTTAACCGTCACCCAATAGTTCATTCACGTCAAACTATCATCCTTCATTGTCAAACACCTACTTTACCTTCACCCAATAGTACATAAGCATCAAACTATCGTCCTTCAGCATCAAACACTTTCTTTAACGTCACCCAATAGTCCATCAGCATCAAACATCGTCCTTCAGGGTCAAACACATACATAACCGTCACTCAATAGTCTATTAGCGTCAAACTATCGTTCTTTAAGTATCAAACACTGACGTAAACGTCACCCAATAGTCCATCAAAGTCAAATATCCACCTTTCAGCGTCAAACACATACTGAACCGTCTCCTAATAGTCCATCTGCGTCAAACTATCGTCCTTCAGCATCAAAAATTAACTGAAACATCATCCAATAGTTCATCAGCGTCAAACTATCGTTCTTAACCATGATAATAGCGGTAAGAACGACCATAGCTGTCTAGACATATATATGATATATATTTATTCATAAATTCGGTCTTGTCTTTTCAAATGTTCTCGCTGTGTTTTTAGATAAAGTTACTTAAAATTAAATATATAAAAGCTATCATCTAATAAACTATTAAAAAAGGGAAAGGAACGTTTGAAATTGAGACCAATTTAAGTTCAAATGAAGTGGATGTTAGCAATTAACCACCATACACAGGCTTTCAATTATAAAAATCACCAATACCGTATAGTGTTAAAAGGCACCGACATGGTTTTCAAATATATAACACCGCAAATAATATTTCACCTATGAGTCGAGATAAAGACACATCATATTTTTCAACCAATTCTCGGAGAAGACCTTGATTAACATAGTGTTGATTTGACTGTTTTTTCTATCTATGCGTTGGAAAAGTTTTTCTAAAGATATTCTTCTTCTTTACGTAGAAACGACAATGTTTACATGAAGCGATTATCTTATCTGAGCTGCATTGAGTTATATTCAAAAGACGTACAGAAGTTCAAATTATCGGGTTTTCTACATTATGATACCGTAAAGTATCACCCGTGAGCCACGATATGTTTTTGTTTTTTTAGTCAGCCAGTGTCCTGTTTACTATTATATTTGAATTTGCTATTTTTTTACATACTAGTATTTTACCTATTAAGTCTGTTTGTTTTATTTACATATCGTTGACAGTATAATGTAATTTCATAGGACTGTCATACAAGTGAGTCTTTTGCTAGCTATGAAACCAGGCTTAGTCCACAATGATCTACATGAGAAAATGCCTATATCAAGTCAGGAATATAAAAGAATTTATTCATTCGTTTGATTTGTTTAAGCTTTTTATTTGCCATTTGATTAGTGAAGACATGAACAATAACATAATTCATCATCTTTTCAACATGATAACATTAAAACGTGGATTAACTGTCAAACAATAGTACTTCATCGTCATACAATAGTATTTCAGCGTCAAACGTTCGTACTTAAGCGTCAAACATTAGAGTTAAGCGTCAAACTATAGAACATCATCGTGTTAATAGCGACGAGAACGCCCATAGCGATTCAGACTCATACATATGTTCTATTACCGCCTTAAAATACTAACGAAATCAATATTGTGTATTGTTTATTCGGAAAATATCTCGATGAAAAATTAGGGTAATAACAAACTTTGTAAATCTATATAAGATATGGTTTTTCTTAATCAATTTCTGTGGAAGCATTATTGTTCATTGGATATCATTTTCGTGGGTTTCGTGGGTTAGGGTGATCAACAAATTTAAATGTTGAACGAAACACAACATTTTACCAGGCTGTATATGCTGATATTAGCAAAACCTCGAAATCAAATATCGACGAAAATGCTAGTTTCGCTCAATCTACAAAAACTGATGCCCACGAAAATAAATGAATTAACAGTATAGTCGCGATATAAGAAACAGGAATCAATTTTAGTGTTGTTTAGTCTTTTCGAATGTAATTGCTGTTTTTAAGATATGGCAAATTAAGATGAAATATAATAAAAAGTATCACCTAATAAACTATAAAAGTATAGAGAAGTGGTATGATTGACAGTGAGAACACCAACAACCAAAGTTCAATTAAAGTGGATGTAAGCAATTATCGAAATAATAGCGACCTTCAAATATGAAAACACCAATACCATATAGTCACCTGTTAAAGACCCCAACATGGTTTGCATGGATATGAGATCGCAAATAATATGTCGCGTTTGAGTTGAAACCTTTGAGTTGATCAAAATGAGAAGCAGATTTTCTACTTGCAGCGTTTTGACTTATCTGAGGTTCATCGATGTATATCAGTCGAGAGCCACATGGTGAACCTTTTTGGCCAGTGAGAACAGTGCTCTGTTTTATAAGAGGATGTATTCTATCTTTATATTCATCGTTCAATTAAATAATAGAATGGCACAACGTAGAAAAAAATACTTTTACAATTACAACAAATTTCAATGATTCTGATTGCATAATTTGCAGTAGGCTTTCAATATTTTTTGGAATTCAATTTGATTGACTTAGCTGTTTCCATGTACGTCATCGCTGTTAATTGTTCTTTATAGGTGTGTGTGAAGTTAAGAAGTATGTCACATAAATGATAGAGTTTCATCAAAATGTGTTTATTCCTTACCGGAGGAGAGTTGAGATGGATTTGTGATTTCTAAAATTCCAATCTTTTGAGGATAATGTTTTTGTGATGGATGTATGTGAGATGCATAGTTGTGCAGTGCATTCCCTTTCCTACATGAGACACGAAAGGAATACTGTTTAAGATTTATTTTGCTAGATCAACATTATATTTGTCATGAAGATGAAGATAAAGCATCCACATCTTCTGGCATTTCTAAATTGTAAGAATTCCGCGTGCTCATCGTACATCGAAGATAGTGAACGTGCTTATTAAATGCATCAGCGATCAGCTTTGGTCCCTTTGGATAAGTTGTCCAGTTTTGGACAATCTGACCGCACTTAACTCATTTGCTTGCATAGTTCACAACTGCCTCCATTGGTAACTTCAAGTTCTTATTTTGGTTGCGGGATTAATTTTGGACCATTGGATTAGAACTCCTCTAACCGTTTTGCAATGTCGATGTCCCCTGTAAGTATTCTGCTAATATCATAGTTTACTAGTAATTAATCTTATAATATACACCTCTTTCAATGGCGTATGGAATATTTGATAAACAAGAATATATTTGATATTATGGAAGATCTCAGAAAAAATTGACTGATAAATGCTAGAACGTATTATTTTATTCCTCTGCATACTCACGAAGATTAAGTGAATTAAAATTATAAAATCTGCTACAACGAATAGACTTCTCAATTGATATAGGAAATATATATGTGAGATGCATCCATTCCTAACCTGAAGTTTTCATTCTGTAAGTATCCTACTTATACCATTGTTTAATTCATCTTGAAATGTATATCTCTTTAAACGGTGTTTGAAACATTTGATAAACAAGAATACATTTTATATAACGATATTAGTAAAAGTTTACTGATAATTGCTTAATCGTATTATTTCATTCCTCTGCATACTGACCAAGATTAATTACCTTTATTCATAAAATCTACTACAAATTTACTTCTTCGTCGACATACGAACATGAAAATATTGGAAAAAAAAATTAATACATCGCTTTTCAATAAGAAAGCATTACAACCATACTTTTGTGTCAAACAATTGTACTTCAGCATCATACAATTGTATTCCAGCGGCAAACAATAGTCCTAAAGCATCAACATTCATACTTATGCGTCACAAAATAGTACATCGGCGTATAATGATCGATTCAAACGACCATCGCGGTCCACGTTCGTATATATTTGTAAATACCGGATGGTCTTTTCAAATGTACTTGATGTGTTTTAAGATAAAGCAAAGTAAGATTGAATATAAAAGAAGGAGCTCGTGTCCTTGTTGAATAAAGAACTTTGTAAATCATCAAAATTACATTTTGTGAGATACTTTTTATGTTTAGTTGATACAATTGTATGAAACTTATGATTAAGAAATAATTCCAACAAATAAACGCACTATTAAATTGGCGTAAAAAAATAGATCAAACTGAATAAGTGACATGCTTAAACAATTTACAATAAGGTATACGTCACTGATGAGTCTTATGTAGACGAAACCCAGTAGTCAGCACTTCGGTATTGACATGAATTTATTAATTATGTGGTCATTTTTATAAATTTCCTGTTTACAAAACTTTGAATTCTTGTCCCAGGAGTACATTACCTTAGCCGTATTTGGCACGACGTTTAAAAATTGTGAATCCTCATTGCTCTTCAACTTTGTACTTGTTTGACTTTATAACTATTTTGATACGAGCGTCACTGATGAGTCTGATGTACTAAATTATAATCCTGGTACTTTTGAGTAATTAGATAGGTTTGGATGGATTTAAATGATGATATACTTATTTTCTTATATCCATATAAAATATGGCTAATAACACATTTTAGCATCACTTGTTTATATTCCCTTGTCGTGATATTTTTCAGTTTACAAGCGCTTTAAAATTTAAGATTATTTAAGATGATGATAAAGCATCCACATTCCATAGTCTTTTAAAAGGGTTTCAATTCCGCCGGCGCATCACACGCCATAGATATTGAACATACTTCTGAATGTATCACCAATTTGCTTAAATCCCTTTATATAAAGCTAGGTGTCCAGTCTGGGATCATCTGACCGTATGTTACTCATTTGCTTGCATGATCCGCAACTGCATCATTTTTTTTCCTGAAGTTCTTCTTTTGTGTGATATGCTATACTTTGAACCTTTACCGTTTAGCAATGCCGATGTTTTCAAATATCGTGCTAATAGCATAGTTTAATTCATTTTATAATGTATGTACACCTCTTTAAGCAGTGTTTTAAACATTTGATAAACAAAATACCTTTGATATTACGCATGTTCTCAGTAAAAAATTACTAGTTCAAGCTAAATATTCCCATTTTATTCTCCTGCAAACTGACCAAGATTGATTCTCTTAAAATAAAAAAAATACAGCGACAAGGGAACATAGAACATATTGAAAAAAATATGATACATGGTTGTTTAATAAGATGGCATTACAACTGTACTTTAGCGTCATACAATCCTATTTCAACGTCAAACAATCGTTCTTCAGCGTGAACCAATCGTCCTTAAGGGTCAACACCTTACACTTAAGCGTCACACAAAAGTACATCATTGTCATACAATCGTATTTCAGCGTCCAATAATCGTACATCAGCGTAAATAAATCGTTTTTAAGCGTCAAACACTCACTTAAGCGACACACAATAGTAGGTCAGAGTCATACAATCGTATTTGAGCGTCAAATATTCGTCCTTCAGCGTGATAAAAACGGTTTCAACGACCAAAATGGTCCAAACATGTTTATATTTGTAAATACCGGTTTGTCTTTTCAAATGTAATCTCTCTGTTTTTAGAAAGAGTAAATTGAGATTAAATATAAAACAAGGTATCATCTAATAAACTATAAAAATAACAAAAAGTGGTGTGACTGAAAATGAGACAACTAACAACTGATGTTCAAATGAAGTAGATGTAAGCAATTAACAAACAGATAGTGGCCTTCAACTATGTAAATAACCAATAACAAACAGTTAGTTGTAAAAGGCACCGACATGGCTTTCAAATATATAATAACGCAAATAATAATAGTCCAGATAAAGACACATCAAATTGTTCAACCAATTTTCGGAGAAGACCTAGAATTAAGATAGTGTTGATTTACTTGTTCTTGTAACTATGTGTTGGAGCAGTGTTTTTTGTAAGGAATTTATTCTTGTTTACGAAGAACCGACAATGTTGACATGCAGAGTTTTCCCTTATCTGATATGCATTGAGTAATATTCAATGCAAAAGACGCACAGAAGTTTATATTATCGGATTGTCTTCATATTGATATCGTTAATTATAAGCCGAGAGCCATAATGTGAACTTTTTTTAAAGAGTGAGCCCATCAAACAAGATAAAAAGTTGAACATTGTGTTGAGCGGTTGGTATTTTACGATTCCTTTACGAAGAAAATCAGATTATCTGTTTACCGTTCTTTTACTGGTCTTTTACCCAATCAGACAGTTTTTTCGTTTTACTAAAGCAAACTTGATTACGTTTCTACAAACATTGTGACGTCGCTGATAACGTCGTCGAAAATTGTTACGTCGCTGCGATAATGCCTGATGTCGTCTCAAAGCAGAAAATAAGAATTATTGAGCTACTGAGCAGGATGAAATTTGTATAGGAAAAGACGATATATGTGGTTAATTAAGTTACAAAACATCATACATTTATTTCTAAAATTTAAGAGTTACGATATAGATTTTTTGCAAATTATCAAAATTTCATATTGTGGGATACTTTTTTATGCAACTGATACCAATTTTATGAAATATATGATAGCATAAAACTTGGCATTGTCAACGATTTAAAGACACAATGATAAATATAACACTTTTCGGTATCACAACCCTTTTAGGCAGGGATTTAAGTTTCTCAGGTTTTAGAATTCTATGTTGTTATTTGTATACCGTTGGTTGTCTATTGATTGTTTCCGTTTTTTTGTAATTGAGTTGCTTGTTTGCCATTTTTTTAGTTGCCTTTTTGACATTTTTACTTATCATATCTGTTTGGTCTGTTTACGCATTGTTGTCAAAAGAATGAAATTTAAATTTGACGACACTATCAAACAAGTGAGGCTATAGCAAGCTATAAAATTGTTTGATCCACCATTTTCTACATAAGTAATGCCTGTATCAAGTCATGTTAATGAAAGTTGATAATGACCTTAAAAACAAAAGTGTATCTACGATTCTCTTTTTTGTAGTTAATGATCTTTTTGATGGGCGAATGTCTTCGATCTTTCGATAAGCCTTTAATTTCAGAAAAGAATTACAAAGCGTAGAATAATAAACTGTTTTGCAATCATCACACAATGTAATAATTGTAAAGGCAGATTTTTTAGTGACTTTAAATATTTAAGAATTTAATTTGATTGACACATCTGTTTAAATATACATCATTGTTACTAATTCTTCTTTATAGGTGTGTGTGAATTTTTGAAGTCTAATATAAAAATGGGATTCATCATCATGTGTGATGTCATAACCGGAGAAGAGATAAGACGGATTTGTGATTTCTTAAATCCCATCTGTTTTTAAAGGTGTTTATGTGATGGATATATTTGAGATTAAAAGTTTTGCAGTGAATTCCTTTAATGAAACAAATAAAAATAAAAGTGTTAAAGATGTGGTTTGTGCTAGAACAACATGATATTTGTCGTGAAGATGAAGATAAAGCAACACAATCCTCTGGCATTTCAAAAGGGTTTGACATCTGCGTCATCATCGTAAATGAAAGATTTGGTCCGCAAATACATCTTTTCATAACCTGAAGTTCTTTTTGATGAATGGATATTTTTTAAACCATTGGATTAGAACTAACTGAGCCGTTTAACAACGCCGATGTCTTCTGTAAGTATCATATTCATATTCATGTTATAAATGAACACCTCTTTAACCAGAGTTTGGAACTTAAACAAACCTACATTTGATCTTATGCATGTTCTCAGTAAAAAAAATGACTGATACATGCTAAATCGAATTACTATATTCCTCTGCATCCGCACGAAGATTAATTAACTTAAAAGTAAATCTGTTACAAGTTTACTTCTTCATCGACATAGAAACATATTGAAAATAATCTAATACATCTCTGTTTAATAAGATAGCACTACAATCGTACTTTTGTGTCAATTAGTAGTACTTCAGCGTCAAACAATCTACATGTATGTCAACGTCAAACAATCCTTCTTCAGCGTCAAATATTCGCCATAATGCGTCAACCCGTCTTACTGATGCGTCAAACAATAGTTCACCAGCATCAAACTATCGTACTTCAGCGTAATAACAGCGGTTAGAATGACATTAGCGGTCCAGCGGTCCCGAGTCATATATATTTATAAATACCGATTTGTTTTGTTTTTTCAAATGTACTTGCTCTGTTTTTAGATAAAGCAAATTAAGATGAACTAAAAAAAAAAGTATCGACTTATAAACTATAAAAAAGAGAGAAGTTATAAAAAAGAAGGTGTGATATGATTGCCAATGAAACAACTGTCCACCAGAGACCAACACGATACAAACATTAACAACTATAGGTCACCGTACAGCCTTCAACAATGAGCAAAGGTTTTTTAAAATACTAAGGCTTTTCTACCTCAGGCATAGATTACCTTAGCTGTATTTGGCAAAAAATTTAGGAATTTTGGTCCTCAATGCTCTTCAACTTCGTACTTTATTTAGCATTTTAAACTTTTTTGGATTCGAGCGTCACTGATGAGTCTTTTTTAAACGAAACGCGCGTCTGGCGTATATACTAAATTTAGTCCTGGTATCTATGATGAGTTTATTTTATATCGCATAGCCAGCTATAAAAGGCCCCGATAAGACAATGTTAAACAATTCAAAGTTGTATGATTGAAAATGAGACAACTAACAAGTTCATATGAAGTGAATGTAAGCATTTATCGAACAAATATCGGTCTTCAACTATGAAAATCACGTAAAGTCAGCTGTAAAAGGCACCGACATGGTTCATGTGGTTTCCAAATAGTAGAGATCGCAAATAATATAGGAGTAAACAGTTTCACAATATTTCTGAAGACCCTCTTGTCCTGCAAACAGCATTTTGTAAATCTAATGAACAGTTCATGAGTCGCACATGTAGATGAGCCGCCAATGTATCGTTGTTTGTACTGAAGTTTGTGAAGCTTCGATAAACACACAAGATAAGTTTTCCGATTTATTGTTCAATGCAATTTTCATTGAAGTTATGAACGACTTATAATTTATCCAGGTGTAATGATAAGTCGTTATCCTAAGGCTATTTTTTTCTTATTTTTTATGTAGACATAGCTTTCATTTTTTATAACCATGCATTGTCAAGCTTGGTAACTCAAAATTATTTGTCAGTAACTAAATGTACGATGCTCTCCCATACTGAACCTTCTGACCTTGTCTGTTTACATTAAAATTTCAATGGCGTCAAAATAACGTGATGTCAATTCGTTATACCCAATCAAATTGCTTCACTGTCAACTAGGGGATTTTTCAGTCTACGGAAATTACGTGATTTCTTTGTGGGATATTGCTACAAAATAGTTTGCAATATTTTGGGGTTTTATTCAACGGCAAATCTCAATTTTGGTCATCCTTTTAGACGTCAATGGAATTTTGTATGAATATTGACCTACAGTCATCATGGTCAGAATATCGAATTTTTTATTATGAATGAAAAGAAAATTCTATGAAAAATAAATGTAAATTGTTTTTTATTAATCTACTCTATATTCCTGTACAAAATTATGGCATGGACATCGTCTGTTCACATATTTTTCCTTTCATTTTGGTTGGGCTTTTTTCGCGGGAAAATCGCGTAAGACATAAGGAGCATGTCATTTTAAAATTCCTAAAAATACGATTTGCTTGACCTGTATTGACTGCAACAAAATTGATGACGCTGAATGGAATGTACACAAAGCAATGGAGGCCGGCAATGGGATTTTGTAAGGTTCTAGAATGATTTTAGACATTCGGAAGTCGGGATTGAAACGGGCATTAGAAAATAGGCATTTTTTTAGCAATAATTGAGAACAACAATGAAAACTTACCTTTTGAATTGTCTTTTTATTCAAAAGAGCAAAAAAACGTATTCTGTAATGTTTTTCTACGCCGGAAGCAGCGTAGTGACGTCAATGCGGAGTTTCCCCGTTTGTTAAGTTCAAACACAAATACCTAACGAACTGACAATATGAACGATCTAGACTATGGTAGGATACCATAATCTTATCCTTGTCAAATGATATGTCTTTGTATGTGAGGTTACCTGAGTGCTCATTAATTCCTTATTATTTTACAGGACACTCGTTGTAGATCGGATAACATACAAAGACAATATTTTTTAACTTATGAATGCGAATTGTTTTGCCCCATTCTGTCAAAGTGTTCACTTCTTGCCATTTAGCCCTGCTCTGGCGTAGTCAATGGAAACCATAATTCTTTTGAAGTTGAAATTGAGGTGTTAAGGTTCTCTAAACTTGGGACCATGAAAAATCACCTTTCGGAGATTCTCGTATTTAATTCTGTTTAGATCCCCAGATAACATGGCCAGACCTTAATTTTTTTTAACCAATAGATCCCCTGAATGGACAGTGTAAAAGATTGACAAAAATATTTGTAAATCCATTTTAGCAAAAATAATTGTGTTCTAAGTTGTGAACAAATATGATAAACAATAAATGACAGGAACGGAACGAAAAATTATTTAGCGCTTTTAGCAGCAGTAATTGCCGACTCACCGTATAAAAAATATACACCTGCATTCAGACATTAAAAGCAAAAAAAAAAAAAATCAATTGGATCAAATATAGGAGCATTGGAATATGTGTCTTTTATATCTGTTATAAATCTACAGGTCTTCCAAAATCATCGTCAGGTTATGAATAAACAAACATTTTCATGTTTAAACTAGTTTTAACAAACCAAAACTGTTTTGTGAGTAGTATTTGAGAGTTGAAGACAAATATAAACCAACATCAATTATTCATACTAACGAGGAAAATTTCAAAAATAGTCTTTTCACTTTGATAGGAATAAATATCAGACATTGATCGACAAATTGTTTACCGTCTTAATTGCCAAATTAGAGTTTTTATCCCAATTTCACGGTCAACTGATCATATAAAATTATAGTGCGAGTGGGGCATCCTTTTACTGGAAACACATTTATTGTTTTGTTGGATTTCACGGTAAGGACGAAATATATATATACAACAAAAATGATACATACTAAACCATAGTTGTATCTGAAATTCGAGGAAAATATGAGAAATCGTGTATAAAATATGTTTGTAAACTATTACAGAAATCGATCGACAAATTGTTGAGCTCATTATGTTGTTCTTTTCAATCAATACAGTTCAAGTCAATAAAAACCTATGGGGAAGTTCTCAAACCTCTTTCCAAACTTTGTTTATTTTGATATTCCGTATACGTAGGAACAAAAGTTTACTCAAAATCCATTGAAGTTATAAATGGTGTAAAATATTAAATGAATTTCAATTTTATTTATTTACAGCTTGCTATGACTTCAACTTTTTCCGATACACAGGTTTATCTGTACTAGGGTCATATTTAAGGTGAAAAAACATTCATGTTAGCCATAGGGTTCGCAAGAGCCTTAATCACGTTTATCTATATATGTTAACGGGTCAAAACTGTATTGATTTTCTCAATTTAGCTGTTGTATAATTATTAAAATAGTATACATTATTTAAGTCAAATATTTCGATAGTTACATTCATATTGAGGGAGAATAGCTTAAGACTTTTTTTTCTATAAATGCAACCTTAAAAAAAAATATCTACAACTTTATTGCCGTTGAAAAGGCCACCAATTATTAGAGTTGTTAAAAAATATCATATAATAATAGTCAATGGCATGGACATCCTTCTTGGAAAAGCATTTCTTAAAAATTTAAACATCACTTTGTACTCGTCTTATAATTGTTAAAACTTTCAAAGATGTGTAAAATGATGACGAAAAAAATATCAAATTTAATGAATGTTAAATATAATACATACTCAAAACTGTGAGCTACATGTTATTTCATCATTTCCAAAAAAATTGAAATGCAACATGAAAATGAAAGAAAATGTCTACGTAACACACACCATGGTTCTAAGAAATGGTAAAATTTACTGTTCCTGGTTTGTCAAATGGTCCTTTAATTTAAACCCCGCAAATGTTTTAACTTCAAGTTACAGACAATTCATTATAAAATCAAGAGAGGAAACAAATCTGCATTTTTAGTGCATTTTTTACTATATATTCCCTAAAGCTTAATGACCACAAAAAAAAAAAAAAAAAATGACCATGTTGAAAATTTATTTCAGATAAGGTATTTTCTATGATAATTCACGTTTATTCAAATAAAACAGAAACAAATGCATGGATAAGTTTATAGCAGGTGTGTGGTATGTTAGATCAGATATCTGGAACGATCAAACGTATATGGAAAAAAGTAAAAACTAATGTAATGCAAAACAACTATCATTTCAATGGCTTTTTTAAAATATGTATCAGAAAAATCAGAAATCTCGACAAAATAGGAGAAAAAAGGTGGACAGCATTTTTACCAACTTACATTTACAATTGACAGATTGAACCAAAGCAGAATTGGCCTATCTCGTCCCAGCTATTTGTATTGCTCCATTCAGAGTTCATGTGATTTCCTCAGTCTTTGTATCGTTATAATGAAATAAAGGAAACTGTTCTAAATACAAATGAAGAAATGGTTATGTCTACATGGAAAACATCCAACTCTAAACCAATCTTTTATAAAAGTTTTTTTTTTGTGTGTTGAGAGTTGCTTTATGCTGTTTGTCATTTGAATGTTGTTTTTTTTTTAGTTTCTTGCCATGTGAGTGATTTTTTATTCGATTAATTTGAACTTACTTTTGATATATTTCGCCTCTTAGTTGGGTGATATTTTCTGATATGGAATGAAAGTCATTTAATTTGTCAAAATGATTTATTAAATTTCATCGATACTTGATTTTAGGATGAATCAGTGATGAATAATTTCGTTTGGACATCAATTTGCTTAAAGCTTCGTTAGAAGTTTTCAGCCAAACTATCAAATTAAACGTAAAAGCAACGTTAAGCTTGATACTTTTAACTTTTTCTTTAACTAAGTTAACAGCTAGATATTTTTGAAAATATTGATAAAAAAGGGGCAATCGAAATTATACAGTGTGTTCACCAACATGTAATTAAAATTGAACGTCAAAAATTATAAAAGAATGAAGTTTCTGAAAATGAATTATTACCATTAATGCATTATAAGTAATGAATTTGACGTTTGAAACGCTTAAGGGGCAAATATATTCAGTCGCACAAATTACACCAAAGCATTTATAACTAATTGTTGATCAGGAATTAAGGATGTTTCAAGGATTGTAAAAATAAAAAAAACATTAATCAACTCTCATAGAAAAAAAAGTTGCCAGCATTTTCATCATATGTATTTTCGAGTATTTAAATATCAATAAACAGCTGTTTTCTAAATTTCGTTTTAACGTCAGGAGCATGTTATTATCAAGTTTCTAACAAAAAGTTGTCAAGAGATTTGATCAACAATTGTTCAGGATCCTAGATATTTAGATATCTGAATAGTTGCCTTTTTGTACATTTACCGAATAGGTGGTTTTCCAGATTGCACCATTTCGACAAATACTGTCATGGCTTGAAAAACATGAATTAAAGCAGGTGCAAGTTTCGCTTTTTTCGTGTTTGTGATTTTCTTCCTCTGAATTGTACCTCTTTAAGATATTAAGAACATTTGATGATTAAAAAAAACCCGTTCTCTCTTTTTTTTTTTTGAACTAAAACAAAAATAGTCAAAAATAAGATGTTTTATTTAAAATATAGATCTTTACAAAAAAGAACACCAAATAGTTAAAAAGCAGTTTTGTATTGTACGCACATTAATGTATCTAAATTTAATTATATTAACGAGATCTTAACGTATAATGGTTCAACGATTTTACGAATTTACCTTCAGAAAGATATGGATGTTTTCAGTTTAATACACTACACTACAAAATCAATCGTGCATATACTAGTTCATTGATGAGTGTTTATTACAATTTAAAAAAAAACGTTATCAAAACAAAAAAACATGTTGATCATTTATTTGATGAATTGTATAATCTTTAGCAATTTAAACTCGTTTATATTTTACAGTAAAAAAAAACGACAAAAAAGAATATTGGCGATCACTCCATGTATATAGTCTATCAGATTCAATCCAAGGGTTTCAAGAAAAGACGTCAGGAGGTATCATTAAACTAGCCTACATATAAAAGCGCCGTTAAAAACAATTGAAAACGACAAATTGGTGTTTATTGTGATTAAATTTCATATTAAAACAACCAAAAAGAAAAGCAAAAACAATGTTGAAAGTAATACATGTTTCTTTTTGTCCTAAACATATTAAATTGTCTTAAATCTTCGAAAATAGTGACGAAATCTGAACAGAAATTTGGACAAATCTGTTCCTTATTCGTATGTCCAATTGATTATCAAAAATATTTAAGCTTTATGTTTCAGATACTACATTATAAAAATACCCGAATGAAACATAACTGCATTGCTTATCATGTATTTAAATTTCAGCAAAATGAATGCATACAAGTAGTTGGTCCGGAGTTGAAGGAAGATCTCGAAATATCGAAGGTATTTGACTAAAAATATTCTACGTTTTTATTAACAGGTAATTCAGATATGTGAAGTTCATGCAATTGCTAAGAGTAATGTTTCAGACTAAAAAAGAGGAAGAAAAACTACATTGTAAGTCATGTATTAAAATAACGGCAAACCGTACGGTAAATTAAAAAAAAAAAAAAAAAACCCCAACCAGGTAGTATAAAAATAACGAACTTTCCATGACACCAAATCAAGACATGCTCAACAAAAAGCACACAAAATAAAATTAAAAACAATTTAACAGCAATTTTTTTTTTTCAATTCAAAATCAAGTTATGGCTTAAACACGAACGAGTTTGTGATCTAAATAAACTCAAATTAGAAACCAGGACTAAATTTTGTATATACGCCAGACGCGCGTATCGTCTACAAAAGACTCATCAATGACGCTCGAATCAGCGTATAACTTTCGTCTTCAAGCGTCAAACACATACTTAACAGTCACCCAATAGTCCATCAGCGTCAACTATCGTCCTTTAGCACCAAACACTTACTTAACCGTCACCAAATTGTCCATTAGCGTCAAACTATTGTCCTTCAAGGTGAACTACTTACTTAACCGTCATACAATAGTCCATCAACGGCAAACTCTCGTCCTTAAGCGTCATACACTCACTTAACTTTCACCCAACAGTCCCTCAGCGTCAAACTATCGTCCTCAAGCGTCAAACACTTACTTAATGGTCACCCTATAGTCTATCAGCCTCAAACTATTGTCCTTAAGCGTCAAACACTTACTTAACCGTTATCCAATATATTATAAACGTCAAACTATCGTCCTTCAGTGTCAAACACCTACTTTTCCTTCACCCAATAGTACATTAGCGTCAAACTATCGTTCTTCAGCATCAAACACTTTCTTTAACGTCACCCAATAGTCCATCAGCATCAAACATCGTCCTTCAGGGTCAAACACATACATAACCGTCACCCAATAGTCCATTAGCATCAAACATCGTTCTTCATCAGTGTCAAGCACCTATTTAACCACTCCAAAGTACATCAGCGTCAAATTATCGTCCTTCAGTACCAAACACTAACTTAAACGCCACACAATAGTTCATTAGCATCAAACATCGTTCTTCATCAGTGTCAAACACCCATTTAACCGTAACCCCATAGAACATCAGCGTCAAACTATCGCCCTTAAGGGTCAAACACTTACTTATCTGTTACCCAATAGTCCATTAGCGTCAAACTATCGTCCACAAGCGTCAAACACCTACTTAACGTTCACCTAATAGTCCATCAGCGTCAAAGACTCGTCCTTTAATGTCAAACACCTACTTTTCCTTCACCCAATAGTACATTAGCGTCAAAATATCGTCCTTCAGCATCAAACACTTTCTTTAACGTCACCCAATAGTCTATCAGCATCAAACATCGTCCTTCAGGGTCAAACACATACATAACAGTCACCCAATAGTCCATTAGCATCAAACATCGTTCTTCATCAGTGTCAAGCACCTATTTAACCACTCCAAAGTACATCAGCGTCAAATTATCGTCCTTCAGTACCAAACACTAACTTAAACGCCACACAATAGTTCATTAGCATCAAACATCGTTCTTCATCAGTGTCAAACACCCATTTAACCGTAACCCCATAGAACATCAGCGTCAAACTATCGCCCTTAAGGGTCAAACACTTACTTATCTGTCACCCAATAGTCCATTAGCGTCAAACTATCGTCCACAAGCGTCAAACACCTACTTAACGTTCACCTAATAGTCCATCAGCGTCAAAGACTCGTCCTTTAATGTCCAACACTTACTTTACCATCACCCAATAGTCCATCATTGTCAAACTATTGTTATTCAGCGTCAAACACTTTAGTTGACGGTCACGCATGCAATAGTCAATCAGCGTCAAACTATCGTCCTTCAGCATCACACACTTTCTTTACCGTCACCCAATAGTCCACCAGCATCAAACATCGTCGTTCAGTGTCGAACACTTACTTAAATGTCACCAAATAGTCCATTTGCGGCAAACTATCGTCCTTCAGTATCAAACACTAACTTAAACGTCACCCAATAGTCCATCAGAGTCAAACTATCGTCCTTCAGCGTCAAAAACTTACTGAACCGTCACCCGAAAGTCCACCAGCATCAAATATCGTCGTTCAGTGTCAAACACTTACTTAAATGTCACCAAATAGTCCATTTGCGTCAGACTGTCGTCCTTTAGCATCAAACACTTACTTAACCGTCACCAATTAGTCCATTAGCGTCAAACTATTGTCCTTAAGCGTCAAACAATTACTTAACCGTCACCCAATAGTCCATCAGCGGCAAACTATCGTCCTCAAGCGTCAAACACTTACTTAAGTGTCACCCAATAGTCTACTAGCGTCAAACTATTGTCCTCAAGCGTCAAACACTAACATAACCGTCACCCAATAGTTCATTTACGTCAAACTATCATCCTTCATTGTCAAACACCTACTTTACCTTCACCCAATAGTACATTAGCATCAAACTATCGTCCTTCAGCATCAAACACTTTCTTTAACGTCACCCAATAGTCCATCAGCATCAAACATCGTCCTTCAGGGTCAAACACATACATAACCGTCACTCAATAGTCTATTAGCGTCAAACTATCGTTCTTTAAGTATCAAACACTGACGTAAACGTCACCCAATAGTCCATCAAAGTCAAACTATCCACCTTTCAGCGTCAAACACTTACTGAACCGTCTCCTAATAGTCCATCTGCGTCAAACTATCGTCCTTCAGCATCAACAATTAACTGAAACATCATCCAATAGTTCATCAGCGTCAAACTATCGTTCTTAACCATGATAATAGCGGTAAGAACGACCATAGCTGTCTAGACATATATATGATATATATATATTCATAAATTCGGTCTTGTCTTTTCAAATGTTCTCGCTGTGTTTTTAGATAAAGTTACTTAAAATTAAATATATAAAAGGTATCATCAAATAAACTATTAAAAAAGGGAAAGGAATGTTTGAAATTGAGACCAATTTAAGTTCAAATGAAGTGGATGTTAGCAATTAACCACCATACACAGGCTTTCAACTATAAAAATCACCAATACCGTATAGTGTTAAAATGCACCGACATAGTTTTCAAATATATAACACCGCAAATAATATTTCACCTATGAGTCGAGATAAAGACACATCATATTGTTCAACCAATTCTCGGAGAAGACCTATAATTAACATAGTGTTGATTTGACTGTTTTTTCTATCTGTGCGTTAGAAAAGTTTTTCTAAAGATATTATTCTTCTTTACGTAGATACGACAATGTTTACATGAAGCGATTATCTTATCTGAGCTGCATTGAGTTATATTCAAAAGACGCACAGAAGTATAAATTATCGGGTTTTCTACATTATGATACCGTAAAGTATCACCCGTGAGCCACGATATGTTTTTGTTTTTTTAGTCAGCCAGTGTCCTGTTTACTATTATATTTGAATTTGCTATTTTTTTACATACTAGTATTTTACCTATTAAGTCTGTTTGTTTTATTTACATATCGTTGACAGTATAATGTAATTTCATAGGACTGTCATACAAGTGAGGGTTTTGCTAGCTATGAAACCAGGCTTAGTCCACAATGATCTACATGAGAAAATGCCTATATCAAGTAAGGAATATAAAAGAATTTATTCATTCGTTTGATTTGTTTAAGCTTTTTATTTGCCATTTGATTAGTGAAGACATGAACAATAACATAATTCATCATCTTTTCAACATGATAACATTAAAACGTGGATTAACTGTCAAACAATAGTATTTCAGCGTCAAACGTTCGTACTTAAGCGTCAAACATTAGAGTTAAGCGTCAAACTATAGAACATCATCGTGTTAATAGCGACGAGAACGCCCATAGCGATTCAGACTCATACATATGTTCTATTACCGCCTTAAAATATTAACGAAATTAATATTGTGTATTGTTTATTTGGAAAATATCTCGATGAAGAATTAGGGTAATAAAAAACTTTGTAAATCTATATAAGATATGGTTTTTCTTAATCAATTTCTGTGGAAGCATTATTGTTCATTGGATATCATTTTTCGTGGGTTTCGTGGGTTAGGGTGATCAACAAATTTAAATGTTGAACGAAACACAACATTTTACCAGGCTGTATATGTTGATATTAGCAAAACCTCGAAATCAAATATCGACGAAAATGCTAGTTTCGCTCAATCTACAAAAACTGATGCCCACGAAAATAAATGAATTAACAGTATAGTCGTGATATAAGAAACAGGAATCAATTTTAGTGTTGTTTAGTCTTTTCGAATGTAATTGCTGTTTTTAAGATATGGCAAATTAAGATGAAATATAATAAAAAGTATCACCTAATAAACTATAAAAGTATAGAGAAGTGGTATGATTGACAGTGAGAACACCAACAACCAAAGTTCAATTAAAGTGGATGTAAGCAATTATCGAAATAATAGCGACCTTCAAATATCAAAACACCAATACCATATAGACACCTGTTAAAGACCCCAACATGGTTTGCATAGATATGAGATCGCAAATAATATGTCGCGTTTGAGTTGAAACCTTTGAGTTGATCAAAATGAGAAGCAGATTTTCTACTTGCAGCGTTTTGACTTATCTGAGGTTCATCGATGTATATCAGCCGAGAGCCACATGGTGAACCTTTTTGGCCAGTGAGAAAAGTGCTCTGTTTTATAAGAGGATGTATTCTATCTTTATATTCATCGTTCAATTAAATAATAGAATGGCACAACGTAGAAAAAAATACTTTTACAATTACAACAAATTTCAATGATTCTGATTGCATAATTTGCAGTAGGCTTTCAATATTTTTTGGAATTCAATTTGATTGACTTAGCTGTTTCCATGTACGTCATCATTGTTAATTGTTCTTTATAGGTGTGTGTGTGAAGTTAAGAAGTATGTCACATAAATGATAGAGTTTCATCAAAATGTGTTTATTCCTTACCGGAGGAGAGTTGAGATGGATTTGTGATTTCTAAAATTCCAATCTTTTGAGGATAATGTTTTTGTGATGGATGTATGTGAGATGCATAGTTGTGCAGTGCATTCCCTTTCCTACATGAGACACGAAAGGAATACTGTTTAAGATTTATTTTGCTAGATCAACATTATATTTGTCATGAAGATGAAGATAAAGCATACACATCTTCTGGCATTTCTAAAGTGTAAGAATTCCGCGTGCTCATCGTACATCGAAGATAGTGAACGTGCTTCTTAAATGCATCAGCGATCAGCTTTGGTCCCTTTGGATAAGTTGTCCAGTTTTGGACAATCTGACCGCACTTAACTCATTTGCTTGCATAGTTCACAACTGCCTCCATTGGTAACTTCAAGTTCTTATTTTGGTTGCGGGATTAATTTTGGACCATTGGATTAGAACTCCCCTAACCGTTTAGTAATGTCGATGTCTCCTGTAAGTATTCTGCTAATATCATAGTTTACTAGTAATTAATCTTATAATATAGACCTCTTTCAATGGCGTATGGAATTTTGATAAACAAGAATACATTTGATATTATGGAAGATCTCAGAAAAAATTGACTGATAAATGCTAGAACGTATTATTTTATTCCTCTGCATACTCACGAAGATTAAGTAAATTAAAATTATAAAATCTGCTACAACGAATAGACTTCTCAATTAATATAGGAAATATATATGTGAGATGCATCCATTCCTAACCTGAAGTTTTCATTCTGTAAGTATCCTACTTATACCATTGTTTAATTCATCTTAAATGTATATCTCTTTAAACGGTGTTTGAAACATTTGATAAACAAGAATACATTTGATATAACGATATTAGTAAAAGTTTACTGATAATTGCTTAATCGTATTATTTCATTCCTCTGCATACTGACCAAGATTAATTAACTTTATTCATAAAATCTACTACAAATTTACTTCTTCGTCGACATACGAACATGAAAATATTGGAAAAAAAATTAATACATCGCTTTTCAATAAGAAAGAATTACAACCATACTTTTGTGTCAAACAATTGTACTTCAGCATCATACAATTGTATTCCAGCGGCAAACAATAGTCCTAAAGCATCAACATTCATACTTATGCGTCACAAAATAGTACATCGGCGTATAATGATCGTACTTCAGTGTGATATTAGAGATTCAAACGACCATCGCGGTCCACGTTCGTATATATTTGTAAATACCGGATGATCTTTTCAAATGTACTTGCTGTGTTTTAAGATAAAGCAAAGTAAGATTGAATATAAAAGAAGGTATCATCTAAAACACTATAAAAGTAAAGTGAAGTTTGTTTGATTGAAACTGAGACAACTAATGAGCAAAGTGCATATGAAGTGGATGTAAGAGCAATTATCGTCCTTCCTTACGCTTATACCATCCTGCTCTGTAGCTCCGTTATTATCGTATCAAGGCCTCAAAACAAGACCAGGCATTATCCGTGACGTCACAATGTGAGAGAAGTTATCAGCAACGTCACAATGCGAGAGGAGATGTTATCAAGCTTGCTTTCGTCAAGCGTAACAATGTTTCAGAAAGAGGGAAAAGACCAGTAATAGAACGATAAAAAATAATCGGCTTTTCTTCTTATAGATATCGTTATATATCAGCCGCTTGACATAATGTGAAACGTTTTAGCTCACTCGCCAAAAAAGGTTCACATTGTGGCAATACCGTATAGTAACTTGTAAAAGGCACTGACAATTTTTCCAAATATATAAGATAGCAACCAATATGTCACATATGACTTCAGACAATAACACATCATACTCTAAAACTAAAGCTCGTTGTAAACCTGTCACTAACAGAGTGTTGATTCTAATCGTTCTTCGTCATTACTGTGTTGGAGCAGTGTTTTTGTAAGGAGCTCGTGTCCTTGTTGAATAAAGAACTTTGTAAATCATCAAAATTACATTTTGTGAGATACTTTTTATGTTTAGTTGATACAATTGTATGAAACTTATGATTAAGAAATAATTCCAACAAATAAACGCACTATTAAATTGGCGTAAAAAATAGATCAAACTGAATAAGTGACATGCTTAAACAATTTACGATAATGTATACGTCACTGATGAGTCTTATGTAGACGAAACTCGCGTCTGGCGTAATAAATTATAATTCCTTGTACTTTTGATAACTATTTACACCACTGGGTCGACGTCACTGCTGGTGGACGTTTCATCCCCGAGGGTATCACCAGCCCAGTAGTCAGCACTTCGGTATTGACATGAATTTATCAATTATGTGGTCATTTTTATAAATTTCCTGTTTACAAAACTTTGAATTTTTCGAAAAACTAAAGATTTTCTTGTCCCAGGAGTAGATTACCTTAGCCGTATTTGGCACAACGTTTAAAAATTGTGAATCCTCATTGCTCTTCGACTTTGTACTTGTTTGACTTTATAACTATTTTGATACGAGCGTCACTGATGAGTCTGATGTACTAAATTATAATCCTGGTACTTTTGAGTAATTAGATAGGTTTGGATGGATTTAAATGATGATATACTTATTTTCTTATATCCATATAAAATATGGCTAATAACACATTTTAGCATCACTTGTTTACATTCCCTTGTCGTGATATTTTTCAGTTTTACAAGCGCTTTAAAATTTAAGATTATTTAAGATGATGATAAAGCATCCACATTCCATAGTCTTTTAAAAGGGTTTCAATTCCGCCGGCGCATCACACGCCATAGATATTGAACATACTTCTGAATGTATCACCAATTTGCTTAAATCCCTTTATATAAAGCTAGGTGTCCAGTTTGGGATCATCTGACCGTATGTTACTCATTTGCTTGCATGATCCGCAACTGCATCATTTTTTTTCCTAAAGTTCTTCTTTTGTGGGATATGGTATACTTTGAACCTTTACCGTTTAGCAATGCCGATGTTTTCAAATATCGTGCTAAAAGCATAGTTTAATTCATTTTATAATGTATGTACACCTCTTTAAGCAGTGTTTTAAACATTTGATAAACAAAATACCTTTGATATTACGCATGTTCTCAGTAAAAAAATAATAGTTCAAGCTAAATATTCCCATTTTATTCTCCTGCAAACTGATCAAGATTGATTCTCTTAAAATAAAAAAAATACAGCGACAAGGGAACATAGAACATATTGAAAAAAATATGATACATGGTTGTTTAATAAGATGGCATTACAACTGTACTTTAGCGTCATACAATCCTATTTCAGCGTCAAACAATCGTTCTTCAGCGTGAACCAATCGTCCTGAAGGGTCAACACCTTACACTTAAGCGTCACACAAAAGTACATCATTGTCATACAATCGTATTTCAGCGTCCAATAATCGTACATCAGCGTAAATAAATCGTTTTTAAGCATCAAACACTCCTTTAAGCGACACACAATAGTAGATCAGAGTCATACAATCGTATTTGAGCGTCAAATATTCGTCCTTCAGCGTGATAAAAACGGTTTCAACGACCAAAATGGTCCAAACATGTTTAAATTTGTAAATACCGGTTTGTCTTTTCAAATGTAATCTCTCTGTTTTTAGAAAGAGTAAATTGAGATTAAATATAAAACAAGGTATCATCTAATAAACTATAAAAATAACAAAAAGTGGTGTGACTGAAAATGAGACAACTAACAACTGATGTTCAAATGAAGTAGATGTAAGCAATTAACAAACAGATAGTGGCCTTCAACTATGTAAATAACCAATAACAAACAGTTAGTTGTAAAAGGCACCGACATGGCTTTCAAATATATAATAACGCAAATAATAATAGTCGAGATAAAGACACATCAAATTGTTCAACCAATTTTCGGAGAAGACCTAGAATTAAGATAGTGTTGATTTACTTGTTCTTGTAACTATGTGTTGGAGCAGTGTTTTTTGTAAGGAATTTATTCTTGTTTACGAAGAACCGACAATGTTGACATGCAGAGTTTTCCCTTATCTGATATGCATTGAGTAATATTCAATGCAAAAGACGCACAGAAGTTTATATTATCGGATTGTCTTCATATTGATATCGTTAATTATAAGCCGAGAGCCATAATGTGAACTTTTTTTTAAAGAGTGAGCCCATCAAACAAGATAAAAAGTTGAACATTGTGTTGAGCGGTTGGTATTTTACGATTCCTTTACGAAGAAAATCAGATTATCTGTTTACCGTTCTTTTACTGGTCTTTTACCCAATCAGACAGTTTTTTCGTTTTACTAAAGCAAACTTGATTACGTTTCTACAAACATTGTGACGTCGCTGATAACTTCGTCGAAAATTGTTACGTCGCTGCGATAATGCCTGATGTCGTCTCAAAGCAGAAAATAAGAATTATCGAGCTACTGAGCAGGATGAAATTTGTATAGGAAAAGACGATATATGTGGTTAATTAAGTTACAAAACATCATACATTTATTTCTAAAATTTAAGAGTTACGATATAGATTTTTTGCAAATTATCAAAATTTCATATTGTGGGATACTTTTTTATGCAACTGATACCAATTTTATGAAATATATGATAGGATAAAACTTGGCATTGTCAACGATTTAAAGACACAATGATAAATATAACACTTTTCGGTATCACAACCCTTTTAGGCAGGGATTCAAGTTTCTCAGGTTTTAGAATTCTATGTTGTTATTTGTATACCGTTGGTTGTCTATTGATTGTTTCCGTTTTTTTGTAATTGAGTTGCTTGTTTTCCATTTTTTTAGTTGCCTTTTTGACATTTTTACTTATCATATCTGTTTGGTCTGTTTACGCATTGTTGTCAAAATAATGAAATTTGACGACACTATCAAACAAGTGAGGCTATAGCAAGCTATAAAATTGTTTGATCCACCATTTTCTACATAAGTAATGCCTGTATCAAGTCATGTTAATGAAAGTTGATAATGACCTTAAAAACAAAAGTGTATCTACGATTCTCTTTTTTGTAGTTAATGATCTTTTTGATGGGCGAATGTCTTCGATCTTTCGATAAGCCTTTAATTTCAGAAAAGAATTACAAAGCGTAGAATAATAAACTGTTTTGCAATCATCACACAATGTAATAATTGTAAAGGCAGATTTTTTAGTGACTTTAAATATTTAAGAATTTAATTTGATTGACACATCTGTTTAAATATACATCATTGTTACTAATTCTTCTTTATAGGTGTGTGTGAATTTTTGAAGTCTAATATAAAAATGGGATTCATCATCATGTGTGATGTCATAACCGGAGAAGAGATAAGACGGATTTGTGATTTCTTAAATCCCATCTGTTTTTAAAGGTGTTTATGTGATGGATATATTTGAGATTAAAAGTTTTGCAGTGAATTCCTTTAATGAGACAAATAAAAATAAAAGTGTTAAAGATGTGGTTTGTGCTAGAACAACATGATATTTGTCGTGAAGATGAAGATAAAGCAACACAATCCTCTGGCATTTCAAAAGGGTTTGACATCTGCGTCATCATCGTAAATGAAAGATTTGGTCCGCAAATACATCTTTTCATAACCTGAAGTTCTTTTTGATGAATGGATATTTTTTAAACCATTGGATTAGAACTCACTGAGCCGTTTAACAACGCCGATGTCTTCTGTAAGTATCATATTCATATTCATGTTATAAATGAACACCTCTTTAACCAGAGTTTGGAACTTAAACAAACCTACATTTGATCTTATGCATGTTCTCAGTAAAAAAAATGACTGATAAATGCTAAATCGAATTACTATATTTCTCTGCATCCGCACGAAGATTAATTAACTTAAAAGTAAATCTGTTACAAGTTTACTTCTTCATCGACATAGAAACATATTGAAAATAATCTAATACATCTCTGTTTAATAAGATAGCACTACAATCGTACTTTTGTGTCAATTAGTAGTACTTCAGCGTCAAACAATCTACATGTATGTCAACGTCAAACAATCCTTCTTCAGCGTCAAATATTCGCCATAATGCGTCAACCCGTCTTACTGATGCGTCAAACAATAGTTCACCAGCATCAAACTATCGTACTTCAGCGTAATAACAGCGGTTAAAATGACATTCGCGGTCCAGCAGTCCCGAGTCATATATATTTATAAATACCGATATGTTTTTTTTTCAAATGTACTTGCTGTGTTTTTAGATAAAACAAATTAAGATGAACTAAAAAAAAAGTATCGACTTATAAACTATAAAAAAGAGAGAAGTTATAAAAAAGAAGGTGTGATATGATTGCCAATGAAACAACTGTTCACCAGAGACCAACACGATACAAACATTAACAACTATAGGTCACCGTACAGCCTTCAACAATGAGCAAAGTTTTTTTTTAAATACTAAGGCTTTTCTACCTCAGGCATAGATTACCTTAGCTGTATTTGGTAAAAATTTTAGGAATGTTGGTCCTCAATGCTCTTCAACTTCGTACTTTATTTAGCATTTTAAACTTTTTTGGATTCGAGCGTCACTGATGAGTCTTTTTTAAACGAAACGCGCGTCTGGCGTATATACTAAATTTAGTCCTGGTATCTATGATGAGTTTATTTTATACCGCATAGCCAGCTATAAAAGGCCCCGATAAGACAATGTTAAACAATTCAAAGTTGTATGATTGAAAATGAGACAACTAACAACCAAAGTTCATATGAAGTGAATGTAAGCATTTATCGAATAAATATCGGTCTTCAACTATGAAAATCACGTAAAGTCAGCTGTAAAAGGCACCGACATGGTTCATGTGGTTTCTAAATAAAAGAGATCGCAAATAATATAGGAGTAAACAGTTTCACAATATTTCTGAAGACCCTCTTGTCCTGCAAACAGCATTTTGTAAATCTAATGAACAGTTCATGAGTCGCACATGTAGATGAGCCGCCAATGTATCGTTGTTTGTACTGAAGTTTGTGAAGCTTCGATAAACAAACAAGATAAGTTTTCCGATTTATTGTTCAATGCAATTTTAATTGAAGTTATGAACGACTTATAATTTATCCAGGTGTAATGATAAGTCGTTATCCTAAGGCTATTTTTTTCTTATTTTTTATGTAGACATAGCTTTCATTTTTTATAACCATGCATTGTCAAGCTTGGTAACTCAAAATTATTTGTCAGTAACTAAATGTACGATGCTCTCCCATACTGAACCTTCTGACCTTGTTTGTTTACATTAAAATTTCAATGACGTCAAAATCACGTGATGTCAATTCGTTATACCCAATCAAATTGCTTCACTGTCAATTAGGGGATTTTTCAGTCTACGGCAATTACGTGATTTGTTTGTGGGATATTGCTACAAATTAGTTTGCAATATTTTGGGGTTTTATTCAACGGCAAATCTCATTTTTGGTCATCCTTTTAGACGTCATTGGAATTTTGTATGAATATTGACCTACAGTCATCATGGTCAGAATATCGAATTTTTTATTATGAATGAAAAGAAAATTCTATGAAAAATAAATGTAAATTGTTTTTTATTAATCTACTCTATATTCCTGTACAAAATTATGGCATGGACATCGTTTGTTCACATATTTTTCCTTTCATTTTGGTTGGGCTTTTTTCTCGGGAAAATCGCGTAAGACATAAGGAGCATGTCATTTTAAAATTCCTAAAAATACGATTTGCTTGACCTGTATTGACTGCCACAAGATTGATGACGCTGAATGGAATGTACACAAAGCAATGGAGGCCGGCAGTGGGATTTTGTGAAGTTCTAGAATGATTTTAGATATTCGGAAGTCGGGATTGAAACGGGCATTAGAAAATAGGCATTTTTTTAGCAATAATTGAGAACAACAATGAAAACTTACCTTTTAAATTGTCTTTTTATTCAAAAGAGCAAAAAAACGTATTCTGTAATGTTTTTCTACGCCGGAAGCAGCGTAGTGACGTCAATGCGGAGTTTCCCCGTTTGTTAAGTTCAAACACAAATACCTAACGAACTGACAATATGAACGATCTTAGACTATGGTAGGATACCATAATCTTATCCTTGTCAAATGATATGTCTTTGTATGTGAGGTTACCTGAGTGCTCATTTATTCCTTATTATTTTACAGGACACTCGTTGTAGATCGGATAACATACAAAGACAATATTTTTTAACTTATGAATGCGTATTGTTTTGCCCCATTCTGTCAAAGTGTTCACTTCTTGCCATTTAGCCCTGCTCTGGCGTAGTCAATGGAGACCATAATTCTTTTGAAGTTGAAATTGAGGTGTTAAAGTTCTCTAACCTTGGGACTATGAAAAATCACCTTTCGGAGATTTTCGTATTTAATTCTGTTTAGATCCCCAGATAACATGGCCAGACCTTAATTTTTTTTAACCAATAGATCCCCTGAATGGACAGTGTAAAAGATTGACAAAAATATTTGTAAATCCATTTTAGCAAAAATAATTGTGTTCTAAGTTGTGAACAAATATGATAAACAATAAATGACAGGAACGGAACGAAAAATTATTTAGCGCTTTTAGCAGCAGTAATTGCCGACTCACCGTATAAAAAATATACACCTGCATTCAGACATTAAAAGCAAAGAAAAAAACTCAATTGGATCAAATATAGGAGCATTGGAATATGTGTCTTTTATATCTGTTATAAATCTACATGTCTTCCAAAATCATCGTCAGGTTATGAATAAACAAACATTTTCATGTTTAAACTAGTTTTAACAAACCAAAACTGTTTTGTGAGTAGTATTTGAGAGTTGAAGACAAATATAAACCAACATCAATTATTCATACTAACGAGGAAAATTTCAAAAATAGTATTTTCACTTTGATAGGAATAAATATCAGACATTGATCGACAAATTGTTTACCGTCTTAATTGCCAAATTAGAGTTTTTATCCCAATTTCACGGTCAACTGATCATATAAAATTATAGTGCGAGTGGAGCATCCTTTTACTGGAAACACATTTATTGTTTTGTTGGATTTCACGGTAAGGACAAATATATATATACAACAAAAATGATACATACTAAACCATAGTTGTATCTGAAATTCGAGGAAAATATGAGAAATCGTGTATAAAATATGTTTGTAAACTATTACAGAAATGGATCGACAAATTGTTGAGCTCATTATGTTGTTCTTTTCAATCAATACAGTTCAAGTCAATAAAAACCTATGGGGAAGTTCTCAAACCTCTTTCCAAACTTTGTTTATTTTGATATTCCGTATACGTAGGAACAAAAGTTTACTTAAAATCCATTGAAGTTATAAATGGTGTAAAATATTAAATGAGTTTCAATTTTATTTATTTACAGATTGCTATGACTTCAACTTTTTCCGATACACAGGTTTATCTGTACTAGGGTCATATTTAAGGTGAAAAAACATTCATGTTAGCCATAGGGTTCGCATGAGCCTTAATCACGTTTATCTATATATGTTAACGTGTCAAAACTGTATTGATTTTCTCAATTTAGCTGTTGTATAATTATTAAAATATTATACATTATTTAAGTCAAATATTTCGATAGTTACATTCATATTGAGGGAGAACAGCTTAAGACTTTTTTTTTCTATAAATGCAACCTTAAAAAAAATATCTACAACTTTATTGCCGTTGAAAAGGCCACCAATTATAAGAGTTGTTAAAAAATATCATATAATAATAGTCAATGGCATGGACATCCTTCTTGGAAAAGCATGTCTTAAAAAATTTAAACATCACTTTGTACTCGTCTTATAATTGTTAAAACTTTCAAAGATGTGTAAAATGATTACGAAAACAATATCAAATTTAATGAACGTTAAATATAATACATACTCAAAACTGTGAGCTACATGTTATTTCATCATTTCCAAAAAAAATTGAAATGCAACATGAAAATGAAAGAAAATGTCTACGTAACACACACCATGGTTCTAAGAAATGGTTAAATTTACTGTTCCTGTTTTGATAAATGGTCCTTTAATTTAAACCCCGAAAATGTTTTAACTTCAAGTTACAGACAATTCATTATAAAATCAAGAGAGGAAACAAATCTGCATTTTTAGTGCATTTTTTACTATATATTCCCTAAAGCTTAATGACCACAAAAAATAAATAAAAATGACCATGTTGAAAATTTATTTCAGATAAGGTATTTTCTATGATAATTCACGTTTATTCAAATAAAACAGAAACAAATGCATGGATAAGTTTATAGAAGGTGTGTGTTATGTTAGATCAGATATCTGGAACGATCAAACGTATATTGAAAAAAGTAAAAACTAATGTAATGCAAAACAACTATCATTTCAATGGCTTTTTTAAAATATGTATCAGAAAAATCAGAAATCTCGACAAAATAGGAGAAAAAAGGTGGACAGCATTTTTACCAACTTACATTTACAATTGACAGATTGAACCAAAGCAGAATTGGCCTATCTCGTCCCAGCTATTTGTATTGCTCCATTCAGAGTTCATGTGATTTCCTCAGTCTTTGTATCGTTATAATGAAATAAAGGAAACTGTTCTAAATACAAATGAAGAAATGGTTATGTCTACATGGAAAACATCCAACTCTAAACCAATCTTTTATAAAAGAATATTTTTTTGTGTTGATAGTTGCTTAATGCTGTTTGTCATTTGAATGTTGTTGGTTTTTTTAGTTTCTTGCCATGTGAGTGATTTTTTATTCGATTAAATTGAACTTACTTTTGATATATTTCGCCTCTTATTTGGGTGATATTTTCTGATATGGAATGAAAGTCATTTAATTTGTCAAAATTATTTATTAAATTTCATCGATACTTGATTTTAGGATGAATCAGTGATGAATAATTTCGTTTGGACATCAATTTTCTTAAAGCTTCGTTAGAAGTTTTCAGCCAAACTATCAAATTAAACGTAAAAGCAACGTTAAGCTTGATACTTGTAACTTTTTCTTTAACTAAGTTAACAGCTAGATATTTTTGAAAATATTGATAAAAAAAGGGGCAATCGAAATTATACAGTGTGTTCACCAACATGTAATTAAAATTGAACGTCAAAAATTATAAAAGAATGAAGTTTCTGAAAACGAATTATTACCATTAATGCATTATAAGTAATGAATTTGACGTTTGAAACGCTTAAGGGGCAAATATATTCAGTCGCACAAATTACACCAAAGCATTTATAAGTAATTGTTGATCAGGAATTAAGGATGTTTCAAGGATTGTAAAAATAAAAAAAACATTAATCAACTCTCATAGAAAAAAAAGTTGCCAGCATTTTCATCATATTTATTTTCGAGTATTTAAATATCAATAAACAGCTGTTTTCTAAATTTCGTTTTAACGTCAGGAGCATGTTATTATCATGTTTCTAACAAAAAATTGTCAAGAGATTTGATCGACAATTGTTCAGGATCCTAGATATTTAGATATCTGAATAGTTGCCTTTTTGTACATTTACCGAATAGGTGGTTTTCCAGATTGCACCATTTCGACAAATACTGTCATGGCTTGAAAAACATGAATTGAAGCAGGTGCAAGTTTCGCTTTTTTCGTGTTTGTGATTTTCTTCCTCTGAATTGTACCTCTTTAAGATATTAAGAACATTTGATGATTAAAAAAAACCCGTTCTCTCTATTTTTTTTTAACTAAAACAAAAATAGTCAAAAATAAGATGTTTTATTTAAAATATAGATCTTTACAAAAAAGAACACCAAATAGTTAAAAAGTAGTTTTGTATTGTACGCACATTAATGTATCTAAATTTAATTATATTAACCAGATCTTAACGTATAATGGTTCAACGATTTTACGAATTTACCTTCAGAAAGATATGGATGTTTTCAGTTTAATACACTACACTACAAAATCAATCGTGCATATACTAGTTCATTGATGAGTGTTTATTACAATTTAAAAAAAAAAGTTCTCAAAACAAAAAAAACATGTTGATCATTTGTTTGATGAATTGTATAATCTTTAGCAATTTAAACTCGTTTATATTTTACATTAAAAAAAAAGCGACAAAAAAGAATATTGGCGATCACTCCAAGTATATAGTCTATCAGATTCAATCCAAGGGTTTCAAAAAAAGACGTTAGGAGGTATCATTAAACTAGCCTACATATAAAAGCGCCGTTAAAAACAATTGTAAACGACAAATTGGTGTTTATTGTGATTAAATTTCATATTAAAACAACCAAAAAGAAAAGCAAAAACAATGTTGAAAGTAATACATGTTTCTTTTTGTCCTAAACATATTAAATTGTCTTAAATCTTCGAAAATAGTGACGAAATCTGAACAGAAATTTGGACAAATCTGTTCCTTATTCGTATGTCCAATTGATTATCAAAAATATTTAAGCTTTATGTTTCAGATATTACATTAAAAATACCCAAATGAAACATAACTGCATTGCTTATCATGTATTTAAATTTCAGCAAAATGAATGCATACAAGTAGTTGGTCCGAAGTTGAAGGAAGATCTCGAAATATCGAAGGTATTTGACTAAAAATATTCTACGTTTTTATTAACAGGTATTTCAGATATGTGAAGTTCATGCAATTGCTAAGCGTAATGTTTCAGACTAAAAAGAGGAAGAAAAACTACATTGTAAGTCATGTATTAAAATAACGGCAAACCGTACGGTAAATTAAAAAAAAAAACAAAAAAAAACCCAACCAGGTAGTATAAAAATAACGAACTTTCCATGACACCAAATCCAGACATGCTCAACAAAAAGCACACAAAATAAAATTAAAAACAATTTAACAGCAATTTTTTTTTTCAATTCAAAATCAAGTTATGGCTTAAACACGAACGAGTTTGTGATCTAAATAAACTCAAATTAGAAACCAGGACTAAGTTTTGTATATACGCCAGACGCGCGTATCGTCTACAAAAGACTCATCAATGACGCTCGAATCAGCGTATAACTTTCGTCTTCAAGCGTCAAACACATACTTAACCGTCACCCAATAGTCCATCAGCGTCAACTATCGTCCTTTAGCATCAAACACTTACTTAACCGTCACCAAATTGTCCATTAGCGTCAAACTATTGTCCTTCAAGGTGAACTACTTACTTAACCGTCATACAATAGTCCATCAACGGCAAACTCTCGTCCTTAAGCGTCATACACTCACTTAACTGTCACCCAACAGTCCCTCAGCGTCAAACTATCGTCCTCAAGCGTCAAACACTTACTTAATGGTCACCCTATAGTCTATCAGCCTCAAACTATTGTCCTTAAGCGTCAAACACTTACTTAACCGTTATCCAATATATTATAAACGTCAAACTATCGTCCTTCAGTGTCAAACACCTACTTTTCCTTCACCCAATAGTACATTAGCGTCAAACTATCGTTCTTCAGCATCAAACACTTTCTTTAACGTCACCCAATAGTCCATCAGCATCAAACATCGTCCTTCAGGGTCAAACACATACATAACCGTCACCCAATAGTCCATTAGCATCAAACATCGTTCTTCATCAGTGTCAAGCACCTATTTAACCACTCCAAAGTACATCAGCGTCAAATTATCGTCCTTCAGTACCAAACACTAACTTAAACGCCACACAATAGTTCATTAGCATCAAACATCGTTCTTCATCAGTGTCAAACACCCATTTAACCGTAACCCCATAGAACATCAGCGTCAAACTATCGACCTTAAGGGTCAAACACTTACTTATCTGTTACCCAATGGTCCATTAGCGTCAAACTATCGTCCACAAGCGTCAAACACCTACTTAACGTTCACCTAATAGTCCATCAGCGTCAAAGACTCGTCCTTTAATGTCAAACACCTACTTTTCCTTCACCCAATAGTACATTAGCGTCAAACTATCGTCCTTCAGCATCAAACACTTTCTTTAACGTCACCCAATAGTCTATCAGCATCAAACATCGTCCTTCAGGGTCAAACACATACATAACCGTCACCCAATAGTCCATTAGCATCAAACATCGTTCTTCATCAGTGTCAAGCACCTATTTAACCACTCCAAAGTACATCAGCGTCAAATTATCGTCCTTCAGTACCAAACACTAACTTAAACGCCACACAATAGTTCATTAGCATTAAACATCGTTCTTCATCAGTGTCAAACACCCATTTAACCGTAACCCCATAGAACATCAGCGTCAAACTATCGCCCTTAAGGGTCAAACACTTACTTATCTGTCACCCAATAGTCAATTAGCTTCAAACTATCGTCCACAAGCGTCAAACACATACTTAACGTTCACCTAATAGTCCATCAGCGTCAAAGACTCGTCCTTTAATGTCCAACACTTACTTTACCATCACCCAATAGTCCATCATTGTCAAACTATTGTTATTCAGCGTCAAACACTTTAGTTGACGGTCACGCATGCAATAGTCAATCAGCGTCAAACTATCGTCCTTCAGCATCACACACTTTCTTTACCGTCACCCAATAGTCCACCAGCATCAAACATCGTCGTTCAGTGTCAAACACTTACTTAAATGTCACCAAATAGTCCATTTGCGGCAAATTATCGTCCTTCAGTATCAAACACTAACTTAAACGTCACCCAAAAGTCCATCAGAGTCAAACTATCGTCCTTCAGCGTCAAAAACTTACTGAACCGTCACCCGAAAGTCCACCAGCATCAAATATCGTCGTTCAGTGTCAAACACTTACTTAAATGTCACCAAATAGTCCATTTGCGTCAGACTATCGTCCTTTAGCATCAAACACTTACTTAACCGTCACCAATTAGTCCATTAGCGTCAAACTATTGTCCTTAAGCGTCAAACAATTACTTAACCGTCACCCAATAGTCCATCAGCGGCAAACTATCGTCCTCAAGCGTCAAACACTTACTTAAGTGTCGCCCAATAGTCTACTAGCGTCAAACTATTGTCCTCAAGCGTCAAACACTAACATAACCGTCACCCAATAGTTCATTCACGTCAAACTATCATCCTTCATTGTCAAACACCTACTTTACCTTCACCCAATAGTACATTAGCATCAAACTATCGTCCTTCAGCATCAAACACTTTCTTTAACGTCACCCAATAGTCCATCAGCATCAAACATCGTCCTTCAGGGTCAAACACATACACAACCGTCACTCAATAGTCTATTAGCGTCAAACTATCGTTCTTTAAGTATCAAACACTGACGTAAACGTCACCCAATAGTCCATCAAAGTCAAACTATCCACCTTTCAGCGTCAAACACTTACTGAACCGTCTCCTAATAGTCCATCTGCGTCAAACTATCGTCCTTCAGCATCAACAATTAACTGAAACATCATCCAATAGTTCATCAGCGTCAAACTATCGTTCTTAACCATGATAATAGCGGTAAGAACGACCATAGCTGTCTAGACATATATATGATATATATATATATATTCATAAATTCGGTCTTGTCTTTTCAAATGTTCTCGCTGTGTTTTTAGATAAAGTTACTTAAAATTAAATATATAAAAGGTATCATCAAATAAACTATTAAAAAAGGGAAAGGAATGTTTGAAATTGAGACCAATTTAAGTTCAAATGAAGTGGATGTTAGCAATTAACCACCATACACAGGCTTTCAACTATAAAAATCACCAATACCGTATAGTGTTAAAATGCACCGACATGGTTTTCAAATATATAACACCGCAAATAATATTTCACCTATGAGTCGAGATAAAGACACATCATATTGTTCAACCAATTCTCGGAGAAGACCTATAATTAACATAGTGTTGATTTGACTGTTTTTTCTATCTATGCGTTGGAAAAGTTTTTCTAAAGATATTATTCTTCTTTACGTAGAAACGACAATGTTTACATGAAGCGATTATCTTATCTGAGCTGCATTGAGTTATATTCAAAAGACGCACAGAAGTATAAATTATCGGGTTTTCTACATTATGATACCGTAAAGTATCACCCGTGAGCCACGATATGTTTTTGTTTTTTTAGTCAGCCAGTGTCCTGTTTACTATTATATTTGAATTTGCTATTTTTTACATACTAGTATTTTACCTATTAAGTCTGTTTGTTTTATTTACATATCGTTGACAGTATAATGTAATTTCATAGGACTGTCATACAAGTGAGGGTTTTGCTAGCTATGAAACCAGGCTTAGTCCACAATGATCTACATGAGAAAATGCCTATATCAAGTAAGGAATATAAAAGAATTTATTCATTCGTTTGATTTGTTTAAGCTTTTTATTTGCCATTTGATTAGTGAAGACATGAACAATAACATAATTCATCATCTTTTCAACATGATAACATTAAAACGTGGATTAACTGTCAAACAATAGTATTTCAGCGTCAAACGTTCGTACTTAAGCGTCAAGCATTAGAGTTAAGCGTCAAACTACAGAACATCATCGTGTTAATAGCGACGAGAACGCCCATAGCGATTCAGACTCATACATATGTTCTATTACCGCCTTAAAATATTAACGAAATTAATATTGTGTATTGTTTATTCGGAAAATATCTCGATGAAAAAATTAGGGTAATAAAAAACTTTGTAAATCTATATAAGATATGGTTTTTCTTTATCAATTTCTGTGGAAGCATTATTGTTCATTGGATATCATTTTTCGTGGGTTTCGTTGGTTAGGGTGATCAACAAATTTAAATGTTGAACGAAACACAACATACAGGCTGTAAATGCTGATATTAGCAAAACCTCGAAATCAAATATCGACGAAAATGCTAGTTTCGCTCAATCTACAAAAACTGATGCCCACGAAAATAAATGAATTAACAGTATAGTCGTGATATAAGAAACAGGAAGCAATTTTAGTGTTGTTTAGTCTTTTTGAATGTACTTGCTGTTTTTAAGATATGGCAAATTAAGATGAAATATAATAAAAAGTATCACCTAATAAACTGTAAAAGTATAGAGAAGTGGTATGATTGACAGTGAGAACACCAACAACCAAAGTTCAATTGAAGTGGATGTAAGCAATTATAGAAAAAAATAGCGACCTTCAAATATGAAAATACCAATACCATATAGTCACCTGTAAAAGACCCCAACATGGTTTGCATGGATATGAGATCGAAAATAATATGTCGCGTTTGAGTTGAAACCTTTGAGTTGATCAAAATGAGAAGCAGATTTTCTACTTGCAGCGTTTTGACTTATCTGAGGTTCATCGATGTATATCAGCCGCGAGCCACATTGTGAACCTTTTTGGCCAGTGAGAACAGTGCTCTGTAAGAGGATGTATTCTATCTTTATATTCATCGTTCAATTAAATAATAGAATGGCACAACGTAGAAAAAAATACTTTTACAATTACAACAAATTTCAATGATTCTGATTGCATAATTTGCAGTAGGCTTTCAATATTTTTTGGAATTCAATTTGATTGACTTAGCTGTTTCCATGTACGTCATCGCTGTTAATTGTTCTTTATAGGTGTGTGTGAAGTTAAGAAGTATGTCACATATATGCTAGAGTTTCATCAAAATGTGTTTATTCCTTACCGGAGGAGAGTTGAGATGGATTTATGATTTCTAAAATTCCAATCTTTTGAGGATAATGTTTTTGTGATGGATGTATGTGAGATGCATAGTTGTGCAGTGCATTCCCTTTCCTACATGAGACACGAAAGGAATACGGTTTAAGATTTATTTTGCTAGATCAACATTATATTTGTCATGAAGATGAAGATAAAGCATCCACATCTTCTGGCATTTCTAAAGTGTAAGAATTCCGCGTGCTCATCGTACATCAAAGATAGTGAACGTGCTTCTTAAATGCATCAGCGATCAGCTTTGGTCCCTTTGGATAAGTTGTCCAGTTTGGGACAATCTGACCGCACTTAACTCATTTGCCTGTATAGTTCACAACTGCCTCCATTGGTAACTTCAAGTTCTTATTTTGGTTGCGGGCTTAATTTTGGACCATTGGATTAGAACTCCCCTAACCGTTTAGCAATGTCGATGTCTCCTGTAAGTATTCTGCTAATATCATAGTTTAATTAATCTTATAATATACACCTCTTTCAATGGCGTATGGAATATTTGATAAACAAGAATACATTTGATATAATGGAAGATCTCAGAAAAAATTGACTGATAAATGCTAGAACGTATTATTTTATTCCTCTGCATACTGACCAAGATTAATTATCTTTATTTATAAAATCTACTACAAATTTACTTCTTCGTCGACATACGAACATGAGCATATTGAAAAAAAAATAATACATCGCTTTTCAATAAGAAAGCATTACAACCATACTTTTGTGTCAAACAATTGTACTTCAGCATCATACAATTGTATTCCAGCGGCAAACAATAATCCTAAAGCATCAACATTCATACTTATGCGTCACAAATAGTACATCGGCGTATAATTATCGTACTTCAGTGTGATATTAAAGATTCAAACGACCATCGCGGTCGACGTTCGTATATATTTGTAAATACCGGATGGTCTTTTCAAATGTTCTTGCTGTGTATTACGATAAAGCAATGTAAGATTGAATATAAAAGAAGGTATCATCTAAAACACTATAAAAGTAAAGTGAAGTTTGTTTGATTGAAACTGAGACAACTAATGAGCAAAGTGCATATGAAGTGGATGTAAGAGCAATTATCGTCCTTCATTACGCCTATACCATCCTGCTCTGTCGCTCCGTAATTCTCGTATCAAGGCCTCAAAACAAG
Organism: Mytilus trossulus; assembly: GCF_036588685.1. Classification (NCBI taxonomy): domain Eukaryota; kingdom Metazoa; phylum Mollusca; class Bivalvia; order Mytilida; family Mytilidae; genus Mytilus; species Mytilus trossulus. Next base: position 56,846,617 of record NC_086373.1, read on the forward strand.
ACCAGGCATTATCAGTGACGTCACAATGTGAGAGAAGTTATCAGCAACGTCACAATGCGAGAGGAGATGTTATCAAGCTTGCTTTCGTCAAGCGTAACAATGTTTTAGAAAGAGGGAAAAGACCAGTAATAGAACGATAAAAATTAATCGGCTTTTCTTCTTATAGATATCGTTATATATCAGCCGCTTGACATAATGTGAAACGTTTTAGCTCACTCGCCAAAAAAGGTTCACATTGTGGCAATACCGTATAGAACTTGTAAAAGGCACTGACAATTTTTCCAAATATATAAGATAGCAACCAATATGTCACATATGACTTCAGAAAATAACACATCATACTCTAAAACTAATGCTCGTTGTAAACCTGTCACCAACAGAGTGTTGATTCTAATCGTTCTTCGTCATTACTGTGTTGGAGCAGTGTTTTTGTAAGGAGCTCGTATCCTTGTTGAATAAAGAACTTTGTAAATCATCAAAATTACATTTTGTGAGATACTTTTTATATTTAGTTGATACAATTGTATGAAACTTATGATTAAGAAATAATTTCAACAAATAAACGCACTATTAAATTGGCGTAAAAAAATAGATCAAACTGAATAAGTGACATGCTTAAACAATTTATAATAATGTATTCGTCACTGATGAGTCTTATGTAGACGAAACTCGCGTCTGGCGTACTAAATTATAATTCCTTGTACTTTATATAACTATTTACACCACTGGGTCGACGTCACTGCTGGTGGACGTTTCATCCCCGAGGGTATCACCAGCCCAGTAGTCAGCACTTCGGTATTGACATGAATTTATCAATTATGTGGTCATTTTTATAAATTTCCTGTTTACAAAACTTTGAATTTTTCGAAAAACTAAAGATTTTCTTGTCCCAGGAATAGATTACCTTAGCCGTATTTGGCACAACGTTTAAAAATTGTGAATCCTCATTGCTCTTCAACTTTGTACTTGTTTGACTTTATAACTATTTTGATACGAGCGTCACTGATGAGTCTTATGTAGACGAAACGCGCGTCTGATGTACTAAATTATAATCCTGGTACTTTTGAGTAATTAGATAGGTTTGGATGGATTTAAATGATGATATACTTATTTTCTTATATCCATAAAAAATACGGCTAATAACACATTTTAGCATCACTTGTTTACATTCCCTTGTCGTGATATTTTTCAGTTTTACAAGCGCTTTAAAATTTAAGATCATTTAGGATGATGATAAAGCATCCACATTCTATAGTCTTTTAAAAGGGTTTCAATTCCGCCACACGCCATAGATATTGAACATACTTCTGAATGTATCACCAATTTGCTAAAATCCCTTTATATAAAGCTAGGTGTCCAGTTTGGGATCATCTGACCGTATGTTACTCATTTGCTTGCATGATCCGCAACTGCATCATTTTTTTTCCTGAAGTTCTTCTTATGTGTGATATGCTATACTTTGAACCTTTACCGTTTAGCAATGCCGATGTTTTCAAATATCGTGCTAATAGCATAGTTTAATTCATTTTATAATGTATGTACACCTCTTTAAGCGGGGTTTTAAACATTTGATAAACAAAATACCTTTGATATTACGCATGTTTTCAGTAAAAGTTTACTAGTTCAAGCTAAATATTACCATTTTATTTTCCTGCAAACTGACCAAGATTGATTCTCTTAAAATAAAAAAAATACTTCTTCAGCGACAAGGGAACATAGAACATATTGAAAAAAATATGATACATGGTTGTTTAATAAAATGGCATTACAACTGTACTTTAGCGTCATACAATCCTATTTCATGTATTTCAGCGTCAAACAATCGTTCTTCAGCGTGATAAAAACGGTTTCAACGACCAAAATGGTCCAAACATGTTTATATTTGTAAATACCGTTTAGTCTTTTCAAATGTAATCTCTCTGTTTTTAGAAAGAGGAAATTGAGATTAAATATAAAACAAGGTATCATCTAATAAACTATAAAAATAACAAAAAGTGGTGTGATTGAAAATGAGACAACTAACAACTGATGTTCAAATGAAGTAAATGTAAGCAATTAACAAACAGATAGTGGCCTTCAACTATGTAAATAACCAATAACAAACAATTAGTTGTAAAAGGCACCGACATGGCTTTCAAATAGATAATAACGCAAATAATAATAGTCGAGATAAAGACACATCAAATTGTTCAACCAATTTTCGGAGAAGACCTAGTATTAAGATAGTGTTGATTTACTTGTTCTTGTAACTATGTGTTGGAGCAGTGTTTTTTGTAAGGAATTTATTCTTGTTTACGAAGAACCGACAATGTTGACATGCAGAGTTTTCCCTTATCTGATGTGCATTGAGTAATATTCAATGCAAAAGACGCACAGAAGTTTATATTATCGGATTGTCTTCATATTGATATCGTTAATTATAAGCCGCGAGCCATAATGTGAACTTTTTTTTAAAGGGTGAGCCCATCAAACAAGTAAAAAAAGTTGAACATTGTGTTGAGCGGTTGGTATTTTACGATTCTTTTACGAAGAAAATCAGATTATCTGTTTACCGTTCTTTTACTGGTCTTTTACCCAATCAGACAGTTTTTTCGTTTTACTAAAGCAAGCTTGATTACGTTTCTACAAACATTGTGTCGTCGAAAATTGTTACGTTGCTGCGATAATGCCTGATGTCGTCTCAAAGCCGAAAATAAGAATTATTGAGCTACTGAGCAGGATGAAATTTGCATAGGAAAAGACGATATATGTGGTTTATTAAGTGACAAAACATCATCCATTTATTTATAACATTTAAGAGTTACGATATATATTTTTTGCAAATTATCAAAATTTCATATTGTGGGATACTTTTTTTTATGCAACTGATACCAATTTTATGAAATATATGATAGTATAAAACTTGGCATTGTCAACGATTTAAAGACACAATGATAAATATAACACTTTTCGGTATCACAACCCTTTTATGCGGGGATTCAAGTTTCTCAGGTTTTAGAACTCTATGTTGTTATTTGTATACCGTTGGTTGTCTATTGATTGTTTCCGTTTTTTTGTAATTGAGTTGCTTGTTTGCCATTTTTTTAGTTGCCTTTTTGACATTTTTACTTATTATATCTGTTTGGTCTGTTTACGCATTGTTGTCAAAATAATGAAATTTGACGACACTATCAAACAAGTGAGGCTATAGCAAGCTATAAAATTGTTTGATCCACCATTTTCTACATAAGTAATGCCTGTATCAAGTCATGTTAATGAAAGTTGATAATGACCTTAAAAACAAAAGTGTATCTACGAATCTCTTTTTTGTAGTTAATGATCTTTTTGATGGGCGAATGTCTTCGATCTTTCGATAAGCCTTTAATTTCAGAAAAGAATTACAAAGCGTAGAATAATAAACTGTTTTGCAATCATCACAAAATGTAATAATTGTAATGGCAGATTTTTTAGTGACTTTAAATATTTAAGAATTTAATTTGATTGACACATCTGTTTAAATATACATCATTGTTACTAATTCTTCTTTATAGGTGTGTGTGAATTTTTGAAGTCAAATATAAAAATGGGATTCATCATCATGTGTGATGTCATAACCGGAGAAGAGATAAGACGGATTTGTGATTTCTTAAATCCCATCTGTTTTTAATGGTGTTTATGTGATGGATATATGTGAGATTAAAAGTTTTGCAGTGAATTCCTTTAATGAGACAAATAAAAATAAAAGTGTTAAAGATGTGGTTTGTGCTAACATGATATTTGTCGTGAAGATGAAGATAAAGCAACACAATCCTCTGGCATTTCAAAAGGGTTTGACATCTGCGTCATCATCGTAAATCAAAGATTTGGTCCGCAAATACATCTTTTCATAACCTGAAATTCTTTTTGTTGAATGGCTATTTTTTAAACCATTGGATTAGAACTAACTGAGCCGTTTAACAACGCCGATGTCTTCTGTAAGTATCGTTTTCATATTCATGTTATAAATGAACACCTCTTTAACCAGAGTTTGGAACTTTTAATAAACAAACCTACATTTGATCTTATGCATGTTCTCAGTAAAAAAATGATTGATAAATGCTAAATCGAATTACTATATTCCTCTGCATCCGCACGAAGATTAATTAACTTAAAAGTAAATCTGTTACAAGTTTACTTCTTCATCGACATAGAAACATATTGAAAATAATCTAATACATCTCTGTTTAATAAGATAGCATTACAATCGTACTTTAGTGTCAATTAGTAATACTTCAGCGTCAAACAATCTACATGTATGTCAACGTCAAACAATCGTTCTTCAGCGTCAAACATTCGCCATAATGCGTCAACCCGTCTTACTGATGCGTCCAACAATAGTTCACCAGCATCAAACTATCGTACTTCAGCGTAATAACAGCGGTAAGAATGACATTAGCGGTCCAGCGGTCCTGAGTCATATATATTTATAAATACCGTTGGGTTTTTTTTCCAAATGTACTTGCTGTGTTTTTAGATAAAGCAAATTAAGATGAACTAAAAAAAAAGTATCGACTTATTAACTATAAAAAAGAGAGAAGTTATAAAAAAAAAGGTGTGATATGATTGCCAATGAAACAACTGTCCACAAGAGACCAACACGATACAAACATTAACAACAATAGGTCACCGTACAGCCTTCAACAATGAGCAAAGTTTTTTTTTAAAATACTAAGGCTTTTCTACCCCAGGCATAGATTACCTTAGCTGTATTTGGCCAAATTTTTAGGAATTTTGGTCCTCAATGCTCTTCAACTTTGTACTTTATTTAGCATTTTAAACTTTTTTGGATTCGAGCGTCACTGATGAGTCTTTTTATACGAAACGCGAGTCTGGCGTATATACTAAATTTTGTCCTGGTATCTATGATGAGTTTATTTACTACCACTGGGTCGATGCCACTGCTGGTGGAGATTTATTTCCCCGAGGGTATCACAAGCCCAGTAGTCAGCACTTTTGTGCTGACATGAACTATCATTGATATGGTTATATTTATAAATTAACTGTTTACAAAATTTTGAATTTTTTTAAAATACTAAGGCTTTTCTACCTCAGACATAGATTACCTTAGCTGTATTTGGCAAAACTTTTAGGAATTTTGGTTCTCAATGCTCTTCAACTTCGTACTTTATTTGGCATTTTAAACGTTTTTGGATTCGAGCGTCACTGATGAGTCTTTTTTAAACGAAACGCGCGTCTGGCGTATATACTTAATTTAGTCCTGGTATCTATGATGAGTTTATTTTATACCGCATAGCCAGCTATAAAAGGCCCCGATAAGACAATGTTAAACAATTCAAAGTTGTATGATTGAAAATGAGACAACTAACAACCAAAGTTCATATGAGGTGAATGTAAGCATTTATCGAACAAATAGCGGTCTTCAACTATGAAAATCACGTAAAGTCAGCTGTAAAAGGCACCAACATGGTTCATGTGGTTTCCAAATGATGAAGATCGCAAATAATATAGGAGTAAACAGTTTCACAGTATTTCTGAAGACCCTCTTGTCCTGCAAACAGCATTTTGTAAATCTAATGAACAGTTCATCAGTCGCACATGTAGATGAGCCGCCAATGTATCGTTGTTTGTACTTAAGTTTGTGAAGCTTCGATAAACAAACAAGAAAAGTTCTCCGATTTATTGTTCAATGCAATTTTCATTGAAGTTATGAACGACTTATAATTTACCATAATCGTATCCTTGTCAAATGATATGTCTTTGTATTTGAGGTTACCTGAGTGCTCATTTATTCCTTATTATTTTACAGGACACTCGTTGTAGATCGATTAACATACAAAGACAATATTTTTTAACTTATGAATGCGTATTGTTTTGCCCCATTCTGTCAAAGTGTTCACTTCTTGCCATTTAGCCCTGCTCTGGCGTAGTCAATGGAAACCATAATTCTTTTGAAGTTGAAATTGAGGTGTTAAGGTTCTCTAAACTTGGGACCATGAAAAATCACCTTTCGGAGATTTTCGTATTTAATTCTGTTTAGATTCCCAGATAACATGGCCAGACCTTAATTTTTTTTAACCAATAGATCCCCTGAATGGACAGTGTAAAAGATTGACAAAAATATTTGTAAATCCATTTTAGCAAAAATAATTGTGTTCTAAGTTGTGAACAAATATGATAAACAATAAATGACAGGAACGGAACGAAAAATTATTTAGCCCTTTTAGCAGCAGTAATTGCCGACTCACCGTATAAAAAATATACACCTGCATTCAGACATTAAAAGCAAAGAAAAAAAATCAATTGGATCAAATATAGGAGCATTGGAATATGTGTCTTTTATATCTGTTATAAATCTACAGGTCTTCCAAAATCATCGTCAGGTTATGAATAAACAAACATTTTCATGTTTAAACTAGTTTTAACAAACCAAAACTGTTTTGTGAGTAGTATTTGAGAGTTGAAGACAAATATAAACCAACATCAATTATTCATACTAACGAGGAAAATTTCAAAAATAGTCTTTTCACTTTGATAGGAATAAATATCAGACATTGATCGACAAATTGTTTACCGTCTTAATTGCCAAATTAGAGTTTTTATCCCAATTTCACGGTCAACTGATCATATAAAATTATAGTGCGAGTGGGGCATCCTTTTACTGGAAACACATTTATTGTTTTGTTGGATTTCACGGTAAGGACGAAATATATACAACAAAAATGATACATACTAAACCATAGTTGTATCTGAAATTCGAGGAAAATATGAGAAATCGTGTATAAAATATGTTTGTAAACTATTACAGAAATCGATCGACAAATTGTTGAGCTCATTATGTTGTTCTTTTCAATCAATACAGTTCAAGTCAATAAAAACCTATGGGGAAGTTCTCAAACCTCTTTCCAAACTTTGTTTATTTTGATATTCCGTATACGTAGGAACAAAAGTTTACTTAAAATCCATTGAAGTTATAAATGGTGTAAAATATTAAATGAATTTCAATTTTATTTATTTACAGCTTGCTATGCCTTCAACTTTTTCCGATACACAGGTTTATCTGTACTAGGGTCATATTTAAGGTGAAAAAGCATTCATGTTAGCCATAGGGTTCGCATGAGCATTAATCACGTTTATCTATTTATGTTAACGTGTCAAAACTGTATTGATTTTCTCAATTTAGCTGTTGTATAATTATTAAAATAGTATTCATTATTTAAGTCAAATATTTCGATAGTTACATTCATATTGAGGGAGAACAGCTTAAGACTTTTTTTTCTATAAATGCAACCTAAAAATAAATATCTACAACTTTATTGCCGTTGAAAAGGCCACCAATTATTAGAGTTGTTAAAAATTATCATATAATAATAGTCAATGGCATGGACATCCTTCTTGGGAAAGCATTTCTTAAAAATTTAAACATCACTTTGTACTCGTCTTATAATTGTTAAAACTTTCAAAGATGTGTAAAATGATTCAGAAAAAAATATCAAATTTCATGAATGTTAAATATAATACATACTCAAAACTGTGAGCTACATGTTATTTCATCATTTCCAAAAAAAATTGAAATGCAACATGAAAATGAAAGAAAATGTCTACGTAACACACACCATGGTTCTAAGAAATGGTAAATTTTACTGTTCATGGTTTGTCAAAATGGTCCTTTAATTTAAACCCCTAAAATGTTTTAACTTCAAGTTACAGACAATTCATTATAAAATCAAGAGAGGAAACAAAACTGCATTTTTAGTGCATTTTTTACTATATATTCCCTAAAGCTTAATGACCGCAAAAAAAAAAAAAAATTACCATGTTGAAAATTTATTTCAGATAAGGTATTTTCTATGATAATTCACGTTTATTCAAATAAAACAGAAACTAATGCATGAATAAGTTTATAGCAGGTGTGTGTTATGTTAGATCAGATATCTGGAAGGATCAAACGTATATAGAAAAAAGTAAAAACTAATGTAATGCAAGACAACTATCATTTCAATGGCTTTTTTTAAATATGTATCAGAAAAATCAGAATTCTCGACAAAATAGGAGAAAAAAGGTGGACAGCATTTTTACCAACTTACATTTACAATTGACAGATTGAACCAAAGCAGGATTTGCCTATCTCGTCCCAGCTATTTGTATTGCTCCATTCAGAGTTCATGTGATTTCCTCAGTCTTTGTAGCGTTATAATGAAATATTGGAAACTGCTATAAATACAAATAAAGAAATGTTTATGTCTACATGGAAAACATCCAACTCTAAACCAATCTTTTATAAAAGTATATTTTTTTTGTGTTGAGAGTTGCTTAATGCTGTTTGTCATTTGAATGTTGTTGGTTTTTTAGTTTCTTGCCATGTGAGTGATTTTTTATTCGATTAATTTGAACTTACTTTTGATTTATTTCGCCTCTTATTTCGGTGATATTTTCTGATATGGAATGAAAGTCGTTTAATTTGTCGAATAAAGGCAATAGTAGTATACCGCTGTTCAAAACTCATAAATCCATGGACAAAAAACAAAATCGGGGTAACAAACCAAAACCGAGCGAAACGCATTAAATATAAGAGGAGAACAACGACACAACACCGAAACGCAACACACACAGAAACGGACCAAGCATCAGACAAAACACAACGAGAATAACAAACATAACATGAAAACCAAATACATGAATTTGGGGATAGACAAGTACCGTGCCACGTCTTATATCAATATCTCAAAAATAAGAGGAAACACAAACGACTCAACGTTAAAATGCAACACACAGAGAAACGAACAATAATATAACAATGACCATCTTCCTGACTTGGTACAGGACACTTTTAAAGGGGAATAAAAGTGGTGGGTCGAAATTATTTATCAAATTTCATCGATACTTGATTTAAGGATGAATCAGTGATGAAAAATTTCGTTTTGACATCAATTTTCTTAAAGCTTCGTTAGAAGTTTTCAGCCAAACTATCAAATTAAACGTAAAAGCAACGTTAAATAAAGGCAACAGTAGTATACTGCTGTTCAAAATTCGTAAAATCCATGGACAAAAAACAAAATCGGGGTAACAAACCAAAACCGAGCGAAACGCATTAAATATAAGAGGAGAACAACGACACAACACCTAAACGCAACACACACAGAAACGGACCAAGCATCAAACAAAACACCACGAGAATAACAAATATAACATGAAAATCAAATACATGAATTTGGGGTAGACAAGTACCGTGCCACGTCTTATCTCAATATCTCAAAAATAAGAGGAAACACAAACGTGTCCATGGACAAAGGGGAATAAAAGGGGAATAAAAGTGTTTTTTTGTCCATGGATAACGTTTGTGTTCGACCCACCACTTTTATTCCCCTTTAGGAAGTACAACACTAATTCATGGTCCTATTGCTTTCTATGTTAAATTCCTCCGTTTCAAAAAGGCACACCTCTTTTATTTTAAGTTCAAATAAAGTGGCAATCATTGCATTTCAAAGCAACACTTTATGGTGTCTTGTACTGAAAAAATCAACATACCTTGCATGGCATATAAGAAAGAACTGGTTCCCGGAAGTTCAGATGTACCAAAACAGGTACTTCAGATCTGACAAACAGACAAAATGTACCCTCTTTTTAAAATTTAGTGCAGTTTTTTTTAATATTCAAAACTAAAAGTCCAAAAGTGTTCTACAATGATCACCATTCCTTCAGCTTTCATTTGATACCAAAAATACCTAAATATTCTACATATTTTGAAAGTTACACTCATGCGTAGGAACTATTTTGTGTTAAATATGTACTACTTTCTGGTATGTGCTTTCTGGCCGGGCCTGAATTAGTGGTGTTACACCTATAACAGAACCAAAGTTGCTATTTTAACTTGAGCATTACTTTTTGTCATTCTATGATCTATTTCAAGCAATAAAAAACATAAAAAGCTTTAGTCCAAAGACTATTTTATTACTTCAAAGCTCAAATTGGACTGGTAGTAACATATGGGTTATTCAAAGAAAACTGCATATGTATATTACCATTGACCAATGTACTTTTTTATTTATCAATATCATTGTTTTATTTATTAATTTCTATTAGGAAAGCTATGCACTTACTAATAGTCATATTTTTATCAGAAGTTCTTCATTAAATAAAAATATATTAGTCCAAACTTAGGACATAGATCAGAAATTATCCCCCCTTTTTTCTTGAAATTCAAAAAAGTCTTTTTTTTGTATGAACCATAAATTCTGTGGGAAAACATAGATAAATAAGAGCAATTCATATATCCCTCAGCTATATAACTTTCAAAACTGGTTCAAAATTGCATGCACAGTGAGATTTTAGAATTCTTATATGAGTATATACCATTTGCCTAGATTGTAAAAGGCTACCATAAGAAAAAAAATAATCTTGAAAATCAGAAAATTATTTTGACCAAGAGCTTTTCTGTTCCATATACAAGTCATAAAATACTTTTTTTATAGATTTCAATCAGAAAAAATGCAAAAATAAGAACTTGGAGTCAATTCCTGACTGCATGCATGTTGTATGACCATAAAAGGCTAACATACTTGAGTATGCCAATTTAAGAGCTTAAATTTCCCATAAGCAGGTTGGTTGACCAAAAAAAGATGATTAAACATGATTACTAACATCATATTTGACTTATTTTCATTGGAATAGGTACAACTTCTAAAAATTGGATTTCTGGTGATTCTCTGTAATAGGAAGTACACCACTAATTCATGGTCCTATTGCTTTCTATGTTAAATTCCTCCGTTTCAAAAAGGCACACCTCTTTTATTTTAAGTTCAAATAAAGTGGCAATCATTGCACAACAAAGCAACACTTTATGGTGTCTTGTACTGAAAAAATCAACATACCTTGCATGGCATATAAGAAAGAACTGGTTCCCGGAAGTTCAGATGTACCAAAACAGGTACTTCAAATCTGACAAACAGACAAAATGTACCTCTTTTTAAAATTTAGTGCAGTTTTTTTTAATATTCAAAACTAAAAGTCCAAAAGTGTTCTACAATGATCACCAGTCCTTCAGCTTCATTTGATACCAAAAATACCTAAATATTCTACATATTTTGAAAGTTACTCTCATGCGTAGGAACTATTTTGTGTTAAATATGTACTACTTTCTGGTATGTGCTTTCTGGCCGGGCCTGAATTAGTGGTGTTACACCTTTAAAAGTGTCCTGTACCAAAATTTAAGCTTGAGACTTGTAACTTTTTCTTTAACTTAGTTAACAGCTAGATATTTTTGAAAAATATTGATAAAAAAGGAGCAATCGAAATTATACAGCGTGTTCACCAACATGTAATTAAAATTGAACGTCAGAAATTATAAAAGAATGAAGTTTCTGAAAACGAATAATTACCATTAATGCATTATAAGTAATGAATTTGACGTTTGAAACGCTTAAGGGGCAAATAAATTCAGTCGCACAAATTACACCAAAGCATTTATAACTAATTGTTGATCAGGAATTAAGGATGTTTCAAGGATTGTAAAAATAAAAAAATCATTAATCAACTCTCATAGAAAAAAAAGTTGCCAGCATTTTCATCATATGTATTTTCGAGTATTTAAATATCAATAAACAGCTGTTGTCTAAATTTCGTTTTAACGTCAGGAGCATGTTATTATCAAGTTTCTAACAAAAAGTTGTCAAGAGATTTGATCGACAATTGTTCAGGATCCTAGATATTTAGATATCTGAATAGTTGCCTTTTTGTACATTTACCGAATAGGTGGTTTTCCAGATTGCACCATTTCGACAAATACTGTCATGGCTTGAAAAACATGAATTGAAGCAGGTGCAAGTTTCGCTTTTTTCGTGTTTGTGATTTTCTTCCTCTGAATTGTACCTCTTTAAGATATTAAGAACATTTGATGATTAAAAAAAACTCGTTCTCTCTATTTTTTTTTAACTAAAACAAAAATAGTCAAAAATAAGATGTTTTATTTAAAATATAGATCTTTACAAAAAAGAACACCAAATAGTTAAAAAGCAGTTTTGTATTGTACGCACATTAATGTATCTAAATTTAATTATATTAACCAGATCTTAACGTATAATGGTTCAACGATTTTACGAATTTACCTTCAGAAAGATATGGATGTTTTCAGTTTAATACACTACACTACAAAATCAATCGTGCATATACTAGTTCATTGATGAGTGTTTATTACAATTAAAAAAAAAAACGTTCTCAAAACAAAAAAAACATGTTGATCATTTGTTTGATGAATTGTATAATCTTTAGCAATTTAAACTCGTTTATATTTTACATAAAAAAAAAAGCGACAAAAAAGAATATTGGCGATCACTCCAAGTATATAGTCTATCAGATTCAATCCAAGGGTTTCAAGAAAAGACGTTTGGAGGTATCATTTAACTAGCCTACATATAAAAGCGCCGTTAAAAACAATTGAAAACGACAAATTGGTGTTTATTGTGATTAAATTTCATATTAAAACAACCAAAAAGAAAAGCAAAAACAATGTTGAAAGTAAAACATGTTTCTTTTTGTCCTAAACATATTAAATTGTCTTAAATCTTCGAAAATAGTGACGAAATCTGAACAGAAATTTGGACAGATCTGTTCCTTATTCGTATGTCCAATTGATTATCAAAAATATTTAAGCTTTATGTTTCAGATACTACATTATAAAAATACCCGAATGAAACATAACTGCATTGCTTATCATGTATTTAAATTTCAGCAAAATGAATGCATACAAGTAGTTGGTCCGGAGTTGAAGGAAGATCTCGAAATATCGAAGGTATTTGACTAAAAATATTCTACGTTTTTATTAACAGGTATTTCAGATATGTGAAGTTCATGCAATTGCTAAGCGTAATGTTTCAGACTAAAAAAGAGGAAGAAAAACTACATTGTAAGTCATGTATTAAAATTTCGGCAAACCGTACGGTAAATTAAAAAACCAAACAAAAAAAAAACCAACCAGGTAGTATGAAAATAACAAACTTTCCATGACACCAAATCAAGACATGCTCAACAAAAAGCACACAAAATAAAATTAAAAACAATTTAACAGCAATTTTTTTTTTCAATTCAAAATCAAGTTATGGCTTAAACATGAAGGAGTTTGTGATCTAAATAAACTCAAATTAGAAACCAGGACTAAATTTTGTATATACGCCAGACGCGCGTATCGTCTACAAAAGACTCATCAATGACGCTCGAATCTAAAAAAGGTTAAAAATGCCAAATAGAGTACGAAATTGAAGAGCTTTGAGGACCAAAATGTCTTAAAAAAAATCCAAATACAGCTTAGGTAATCTATGCCTGAGGTAGAACAGCCTTAGTATTTCAAAAATTCAAAATTTTGTAAACCGTTAATTTATAAATATAATCATATCAATGATAATTCATGTCAAATTTGAATGATGGTCTCGATAATTATCGAAAACAACGAAGATCTCTGACTAAAAAGTTATTTCAGATATTTGAATTCATACAATAACTACTTTTTTGTTCACAGCAGTATTTGTATACTCATGATAGAGTTATGATATTTGAACTACCATAATTACTGGTTTGTATAATTAATACAATAAGCCAGAATATTCAAAAAGAAAGAAAAACAAAGGAAAAGAAAAGATGATAATAAACCCATTCAATGAAAAAGAAAATCAAATGTTTATGAAATTGACTCAACATGCTAAAAGTTATTTTAATCTTAAAATATGTTCCAACAGAAAGACCTAATGTAGTGCATTTTTGTTTAATGATTAAGCTCTTGAATCATGATAGTTACTTTGGAAATATACATAAGTTTATTTTTTACAATGAAAACGAGGCTAAAAACGAAGGTTACAGTGCTTATTTCAAAACAATAAAAGACATGTAATATGAGATGTTTGGCAACAGAAAGCAAAAACGTATGTCTAAATCAAGAAAACACTTAATATTTTAATTAACACAATAATTATATGTATACCTTTCATAATTGATACGTAACACAAAACCAATATAATACATAAAAGCAATATTGTACTCGATCCTAGTGTTAACTTGAGAATAGGACTGCAGTCATTTATACATGTATTTCAAAGAATTACAATATTGACAAAACGAAAATATATAAGAAAACATAAATTTCGAAGCGCTCTATTAGTTTAAAATTCGTAAACAAAATTCGTTTAAACCTATGAAAACGCTTAAACATTAGAAATTAACGGTTAGGACACATAATGTTCCAGAGAGTATATTCTAAAAGAATTAGAGCTAAAAAAATACACAGTCGTAAATATCTAAATACAAGACCAATTTAATTTTTACCGATTATGTCGTATTCTTGATTGCGACATTTTGACTAAGTTTGGACTTGCATGAGGATGGATTTATGCAAAACTTGTGTCATTTCTATGGGAGTTCATGTGAAATTGAGATGGGATCACACATTTACGATTTTTACAGTCGGCGTTGACAGGACCATTCCCGATAAAGCTAGGTTCACACTGCTGATCAGATCAACTCGCGCAAGCCCGATCAAGACAAAATAACTGATCGGAAGACTGGTCTGACTCAATCGACAAGAATGTTCGGGATAGTCTACTTTGCTCGTCATCGATCTGACTTTCTACCCAAGAGTATTTGACATGTCAAAATCATTCGAATAAGGATCGAGAACCAAGTCACTCGAGAAGAGATCGAGAAATCGTCGAGTAGCTGTCGAACTGATCGGGAAAGAATCGTGCACAGATCGAGTTTGGTTGGAATATTCAGGAAGTTTTAGCAGATATGTTTCTAAAGTAAAATCTTTTTTTAGATATTGATATTGTAAAGTTGTAAACCGTTTCAGAAAAGGTATCACTTCAGGGGATTGAAATTCTACTTTGGGTCAAATTTTAGGAAAATTGTGACATCTCTTTGCAATATTTTTTGGCAAATACATACAGGTTGTTGCCATACATCAAAGAGAAAATGAATGCTTTTAAACATTTAACTACTTGATATCAAATCTATGAAAAATACTTATTATATACTTATGCACATATATGACAAACAGTACGCTTTATTTGTTAGAAAGCATGGACATGAAGATGATAAAGTTTATGTATTTTGCTACCTAACATAAGTACTAAGTTCCAAAAATGACCAATTAAACTACCATTACACATCAGTGTCCACTATGAGGAAGTTTTTATAAGCATTGTGTTCCTCTTTGTTGAGTTAGTTCAAGTCTCTCATACTTCCCACACAGTGGTCGTCGTGTCAGCCACTGTCTCACCTAGATTTCTCATCGCCCGTTGCTGTCTACACCTTCTTGTTCGTCTTCAATGCACTTTTCAAACTCAGTCACAACTATTTAAAACCTGACTCTCTGAGCTCTTACCACCTTGCCCACAAATCCAATTGCTTTATTTCTATGTAGATATTTTAGATGTATGATTTTACTCGGAACGTTTACTAATTATAACCAAATAAACGGAGAGTGTGTCCATGGGACACGGATAAAGCCCCAGTTAGCATATATAACAATGTAAGGGTCATGTTAGGACGCACGTACGGACGGACGGACGGACGGACGGAGAAGGGTAACATGTAATGCCCACTCCAAAGCTGTGGGGAATAAAAATTTGGAAGTTTTTATATTAAAATTGTGCATACCCGACCAATTCCTGATTATCCCTATGACCCATTTACGATCAGGTCTATCTGGTCTGGTCGAGATCATATTGAGATCGTGAATAGTTGATTTGGTCTAGCTAGGCGAGTAAAGATCGTGTAGAAGTCATGGACAGGCCCAATCAAAAATTTGGTTGAGCTTGGTCGTAGAAATTTGGATAATCGAGATCATCGAGTTGATCTGATCGACAGTGTGAACCTAGCTTTAGGATTTGTTAAAAGTCTAATCAAGATCCTGTAAAAAGTGGTTAGAAATTCAACTTTAAGAAAAACTTGTATTGCGTTGGTCAAACAGTACCGTTTATGTTCAGATAGCGCTTAGACACGAAAGGTCGAATGACTATCCTCAACGATCTAAAATATCCTATTACTACCTGAACGCTGTATACGTTCGTAACAGATTCCTACGGATCGAAATGGTCAGCCAAGCACCCGCGACAGTTAGGTGCATCCCGTAAAATTCGGAATAACTCATCCGATTTTATCTAGTCGGATTACAATTGTGGTTATGTCGTGGCAGATTCTGCTGTATCGGATCAAAATCGTAACAATATTCTGGGTTTCCTAAACGGTGTCCTGTGGATCTTGCATAATCCGGAGAGATTTATCATAGCTGGATTTTTTGCCAGAATTGTGAAAACATTTATTTAATAATGACAACTATCAGATATTGTCCAGGAAGCGTCCTAATGTAGCCGTTTCAAGCCGAAATTGACCCAATGATCCAGCTCTCCGATTCGAATCCAATCTGTATCTTTTGCATGGTTGATTGTTATCAAAGGTTCCAGGATTATAATTTAGTACGCCAGACGCGCGTTTCGTCTACATAAGACTCATCAGTGACGCTCATATCAAAATAGTAATAAACCAAACAAATACAAAGTTGAAGAGCATTGAGGATCCAAAATTCCAAAAAGTTGTGCCAAATACGGCTAAGGTAATCTATGCCTGGGATAAGAAAATCCTTAGTTTTTTCGAAAAATTCAAAGTTTTGTAAACAGGAAATTTTTAAAAATGACCACATAATTGATATTCATGTCAACACCGAAGTGCTGACTACTGGGTGGGTGATACCCTCGGGGACGAAACGTCCATGGTTGAAAACGACCTAATCTGTCCTGTCGGCGTCCCGAATAAAACGAAGTGAGATTTGACAGAGATCAAACAGTTAACTGACGGATGATACTGTTAACCAACTTATTTTTGCGGATACATTATTATGCGTCTGACTTTTTATATTCTACTTCGCGGCTATTTAATTTTACGATTCTCATACTTACTTGGTGTAAAGATCCGAGTTTTACATATTTCGGAGGATTTATTTTCGCGTTATTTTTCTTCTCTCGAAAATCGCAAACCAAAAAGTTATCGCAAAAATAAGTTGATTTACAGTATTGATTTGAAATTTTCGCCATCCTCGGGATGATGATCATGTACTGTCGGAATGCAATCCTATCAAAGTCGACTGCTGTATCGAGTTGCAAATCTCTTGTTTTGAAACCATGTTTCTAGTCAATAATTTTCAAGATATGTTTTGTATTTTTCTACTTAATTAAGATAAGAAAAAAGACATGTGTTGACCCCTAGAAGTTCAGAATTTTCCCCTGAAACAATTTTGTTACATCTTATGAACCCCAGAAATACATAATTGTCATGTACAAACCACCACTGCGGTAAAACTGGTCATATTAGTTGAAGTTATGGTGATCCCAACATAGCAGAGCCCAAAACAGGTAGAATCGACCTTACGTGTTTAACCCCGCCACATTATTTATGTATGTGCCTGTCCAAAGTCAGGAGCCTGTAATTCAGTGGTTGCCGTTTGTTTATGTGTTATATATTTGTTTTTCTTTCATTTTTTTTTTTATAAAACAGGTCGTTAGTTTTCTCGTTTGAATTGTTTTACATTGTCCTATCTGGGCCTTTAATTACTGACTATGGCTTTGCTCATTGTTGAAGGCCGTAAGGTGATCTATAGTTGTTAATGTCTGTGTCAATTTGTGAACAGTTGTCTCATTGGCAATCATACCATATCTTTTTTTTTTATATATTAGTGTAATTTCTCCGTGTACACTCGTTGTTTAAAAAAAAAGTACTCAACCGCTAGGTTGATGTGTACGGTTTTGTTGTATGTGAGTGTTCTTAATTACACATATGACGTTGTAACCGATATAATAGCCATTGAAAACTAACAGAGATCATCGTAACTCCAAGAATTTTGTTTATAATGATAGCCGTAATTTGATTATAAGATAGTCGTAACTTGAACATGATCATTGTAACTTCAAATGTAGTAAGTGATGATCGTAACTTTCTCTATATGCTGATATGCGACTATATATAATTCATGTTTGAACATTTGATAGTGTGGCTAGAACTAGTGAATAATTTACTAATTTGCTTTTGGCTTTGAAGACATCTATGCTATTAAACGAGAAAACCTCAGTTTGTGTGTCGCTTCTTTTCCTTCCACAACAAATTATTTATCATGCCTCTGTGTTTTATAGGTACCATGCATAGTCGCATCTGTCATCTATTCTTATGATTATTCAGTTTGAGTTATTTTCGGAGAAAAACAAAAATAAAGGTATCCGGAAATTGTTTCCGTCATCAGACCAATTTTTGAAGTCTTACAAAACTTCCGGTTTTAAAATTAGACATTTGCTTAAGAGAACTTGTGAATAGGACATTAATTTTCACGTTGTTAGAGATTCTCTATATAATATAGCAGTGATCACCTTGAAGAAGAAACTTGAACTTGATAGTTAATAGCAAATACACTTTATCAATATATAGTATACGTATGTTTAAAGTATACAGAACGCGAAAATAACGGAATTTAACAGAAGATAAAAAAAAGCCGACTGTAGAAAAAAGATAAATGTTATGATAGCCGTAACTTGATTAAAAGATAGTCGTAAATTGGACATGATCATGGTATTTAGTTAGTGATGATCAAAACTTTCTTTATATGCTGATCGGCTACTTTATATAAATCGTGTCTTAACGTTCGATAGTGTGGCCAGTGAATAATCTTCTAATCTACTTTTTGCTTTGAAGATATCTATACTATTAAACGAGAAGACCTTATTTTGTGTGTCGCTTCTACGAAACGCACGGCTGGCGTATTAAATTATAATCCTGGTACCTTTGATTTCTCTTCCTTCCACAACAAATTATTCATCATACCACTGTATTTTATAGGTACCATGGAGAGTCGCGTTTGTCATCTGTTCTTGCCTATTCAATTTGTGTTATTTTCGGAGAAAAACGAAAATAAAGGCGTCCGGATATTGTTTCCGTCATCAGACCATTTTTTGTAAGTCTTACAAGACTTCCGGTATTAAACGTGCACATTTGCATAAGAGAACTTGGGGATAGGACATTGATGATCGCGTTGATAGATGCTCTCTATATAATATAGCAGTGATCGCCGCGAAGAAGAATCTTGAAATTGATGGTAAATAGCAAATACACTTCATCAATATATAGTATATGTATGTTCAAAGTATACAGAAACGCGAAAATAACGGAGTTTAACAGATAAAAAAAATAAAAAAAATAGCGGAGTTTAGAAAAAAGGTAAATGTTCATCATGATGACAAGGAGAGGCACACATTATCCATGTTCACACACTGTTAATGGAAACTATAATGTCTATATTACGTTTGTTTTCAAGTAAAAGTATGCTTTAGGTGACAATATCCTTTTTTTTGTGAATTTTATTTAAATACAGTTTTAATATAGCATTTGCTGGTGGCATTGTATCAGTAATGAATTGGAGTTCAATGAAACTCGATTTGTTTAGACCTGTGTAAATAAATGAATTAAAAACACTCCCATTTTCATATTCCCTGATATTTACATACACAAATATGGTTTGGATGGGGTTTTATATTCCGTTTATCAGAGATTTTCTAAAGAGAATTGAACAAAGTGTTCTACATAAATGTTTAAGAATATACAGTACTGCATATTTATTTAGGACATCACATTCAATAAAAAACAAGCCCGGGAACTCATAAAAATTAAAAAGGTAAATTTTTCTTTACCCTGTGACTAAATCTCTCAATAATAGCAAAATAATGTTTTTAACGTAAAAGATCGCTTAAAATATTTGTACTTGATATACTTAAAATTCTTTTGAGACTACAAATTGTTTCTTTGTATATATTCAGCATTTCCTTCATGACTTGTATTCTAGTTTGTTCAATGTTGCATTGGTAGGAACTATTATTCTTGTTTTCACAGTTTTGCATCGGTAAATATATTTTTTATTTTAATAAGACTTAATATGATCAGATAATTGTTCGCTCTTTTCATTTATCACAAAAAGCCAATATTTATTGATAGAGTATTTGATCTTGAATTGATGATATTGTCTGAAAAGTTTCAACATTTAAATCAACACGGACAGAAAAATGGTAACACGCTTTAAACAAACGTTTGTTTTAATTTATCCACGAAAAATATTAACGCATAAAGTTTGAAACAGTAAATTCTCGAACAATATGATTATGAACATCACAACTGGCTGAAAAGTAGAGACTTAGAGATAGCTTTATGCAAAATGAACAATAAGTAATAATAATTTGTATTACTTTAAACCAGATGTAGATCTTGAAAGTATCGGATTTGAGTTGAGACAAAGACACATTGTTCAAATAATTCGCGGTGTAGACAGAAAACTTACATAGTGTTGATTATAATCGTTCATCATCCTTACTGTGTTCGAACAGTGTTATTTTAAGGAGCGTATCGCTGTTCAAAAAGAACGAGGCAAGTAAAAAACCCCAGATATCTTCACAAGATACGACTTAAACAGCGAAGAAGATATTTCACTGCTGAAAAATGGTAAGTTGACAATTTTAAGTTGAAATGACAATTGCGTCATAGATTCTAGTTTGAAGACGTCCATCGATGTCAAAATAGAGGGATCATCAGATGTTCTACCTTAAGCCATGGCGTTGTCAGTTTATTCTCGATTGATGAGTTTGACTGTCCCTCTGGTATCTTTCATCCCTCTTTGATCTGAAGTTCATTGAGGTATATCTTATGTAAATAATGCACCAAATAGTAGATTATCGGGATTTCTAAACATTGATATAAAAAATATCAGCCGCGAGCCTTTTTAGCGAGATATCGCATTATCTGTTTCTTTTTCTATTACTGGCCTTGTCTCTCTCACAAAGCAAACTAAACCGAGCTCATTGTGACGTTGCTGATAACTTTTCATTAGGGATTGTGACGTCGCTGATAATGCCTAGCCTACTCCTGTGTCCTACCCGTGAAATGAATATTATTACTGAGCAATTTCACATAGTGAAGTAGGCGAAAGAAAGGACGATAAGAATATATTTTTGGATTTTCTATAAATCAAAATAGTAAAATAGCAGCCGCAAGCCACACTATGAATTGTTTTGGCGAGTAAGCACAGCGACCAGTGTGTCAAACGGCTGATACTTTACGATATCTATACAACGAAAAAACTCACCGATTTTCTGTTCATCGTTCTATAAAAGGTGTTTTAACTTTCCCTAATACAGTTTTACGCTTGATCAATGAAAGCTTAATAACGTCTTATTACGTTGTGACGTCGTTGATAACTTGTCTTCACACATTGTGTCGTCGCTTGTTGTGCCTGCTGTCGTCTTAAAGACATGATATAAGAAAATACAGAGCGGTTTAACAAGATGATAAAGGCGTATTGAAGGACAATACATAATGTTAATCAATCGACTTGAGATCTTCCTCTATTTAGTTAACAGTGAAAATTAAAAACATTACACATTAGTAAAATTTTATATTGTGGAATACTTTTTTTATCCAGCACAATAAATGTTCAGAGAAACAGTGACTGTCGATTGAAATTTAAATCCACTAAAACAATAATTATGTTGTCAATCAAAATGTCCAACAGTATTTGTATTGACTCAGTTCATTACAACGTAAAGTTGTCCATAACAATGAATAAAACAATGTGTTCTAATGATTTCTGTTTGCATAGTTAAATCTGTTTAATGATTAAACATATTCAAATAATCGATTGCGCTTTTTATTTCAGAATAGAAAAGCAAAGCGTTGATAAATCATCAGTTTTGCAAACACAACATAATGTAATGATTATGGTTGCAGAATTTGTAGAAGGCTATAAATTCTTTTGGAATTCAACCTGATTGAAATCGCTGTTTGAATATACCTCATCACTATTAATTGTTCTTTATAAGCGTGTAAGAAGTTTTAAAATCTGTCATAAAAATGGTAGAGTTTCATCAACATGTGTTATGTCATTACCGGAGGAGAGATGAGACGGATTTGTGATATTTTGTTAATTATGTTTATGTGATGGATATATGTGGGATTAAAAGTTTTGAAGTGCATTCCTATTCCTTAATGAAAATTATTAGAGAAAATAGTGTTAGATGTGTTTTGTGCTGGAAAAATCATTATATTTGTCGTAAAGATGACGATAAAGCAACACAATCTTCTGGCATTTTTAAAAGGGTTTAAAGTCCGTGTGCTTATCGCACTTCATAGATTTTAAATGTGCCTCTGTCGTCATTGGTAACATGAAGTTCTTTCTTTGGTTGAGGGGCTATAGTATGGACCATTGGATTAGAACTCGACAGCCGTTCAGCCATACCTCTGTAAGTATCCTTCTAATGTCATAGTTTAATTCATCTTATAATGTACACCTCTATCAACGCCGTTTGGGACATTTGATAAACAAGAATAACTTTCATATCATGTATGTTCTCAGTTAAAAGTGATTGATTAATGTTATATTATTTCATTTCTCTTCATACTTACGAAGATTTAGTAACTTAAATCATAAAATCTCCTACATCGAGTAGACTTTTCAATCGACATAGGAACATGAAAACATTAAAAATAATATAATACATCACTTTCCTACATAGCATTACAACTGTACATACACTTGTATTTCAGCGTCATACAATTGTAAAAAAACTTATACACTTGTATATCAGCGTCATACAATTGTAATTACGCATCAAACATTCAATCATTCGTACTTTACCGTCAAACATTAGTACATCAGCGTCAAACCATCAGACGTTACCGTCAAACACTAGTACATCAGCGTCAAACCATCGTACTTTATTGTCAAACACTAGTACATCAGCGTCAAACCATCGCATTTCAGTGAGATAACAGCAGTAAGAACAACTATAGCAGTTTAGATTTATATATACATATAAGTTCGTTGTTTGTTAATTGAAAAGAATAGACACGTTTATTCACGCATACTTTGGCCGCATTCCTTTCTGATTTAAATTTTGTAAACGTTATGTCGCGTTTGTTGTTGTTTTTAAAACGCTTCAAAAGTAGAAACAAATACATCGTTCAATAAGTCTTTATTGACCCTGTTTGAACTTTCAATAATGCATGTACATGTTGTTGGTAAACAGACTTTTTACTAACGTAGAAACAAACACTTTGTTTAATCAGGTTGAAGTAAGAAACAAATGTAGCGTTAGTACTAACAAACGACAAACGACAAACTGCAGACGAAATTTTGAACTTTTCATAGTTTGTCAAAGTTCATGTAAATTTTGCAAACGTATGTTTGAAAGAAATGATCAAAACATGTGAGCGATATAATATCCATTGAAAACTAACGGAGATCATCGTTACTCCAAGAATTTTGTTTATAATGATAGCCGTAATTTGATTATAAGATAGTCGTACCTTGAACATGATCATTGTAACTTCAAATGTAGTAAGTGATGATCGTAACTTTCTCTATATGCTGATATGCGACTATATATAATTCATGTTTGAACATTTGATAGTGTGGCTAGAACTAGTGAATAATTTACTAATTTGCTTTTGGCTTTGAAGACATCTATGCTATTAAACGAGAAAACCTCAGTTTGTGTGTCGCTTCTTTTCCTTCCACAACAAATTATTTATCATGCCTCTGTGTTTTATAGGTACCATGCATAGTCACATCTGTCATCTATTCTTATGATTATTCAGTTTGTGTTATTTTCGGAGAAAAACAAAAATAAAGGTATCCGGAAATTGTTTCCGTCATCAGACCAATTTTTGAAGTCTTACAAAACTTCCGGTTTTAAAATTGGACATTTGCTTAAGAGAACTTGTGAATAGGACATTAATTTTCACGTTGTTAGAGATTCTCTATATAATATAGCAGTGATCACCTTGAAGAAGAAACTTGAACTTGATAGTTAATAGCAAATACACTTTATTAATATATAGTATACGTATGTTTAAAGTATACAGAACGCGAAAATAACGGAATTTAACAGAAGATAAAAAAAAGCCGACTGTAGAAAAAAGATAAATGTTATGATAGCCGTAAGTTGATTAAAAGATAGTCGTAAATTGGACATGATCATGGTATTTAGTTAGTGATGATCAAAACTTTCTTTATATGCTGATCGGCTACTTTATATAAATCGTGTCTTAACGTTCGATAATGTGGCCAGTGAATAATCTTCTAATCTACTTTTTGCTTTGAAGATATCTATACTATTAAACGAGAAGACCTCATTTTGTGTGTCGCTTCTACGAAACGCACGGCTGGCGTATTAAATTATAATCCTGGTACCTTTGATTTCTCTTCCTTCCACAACAAATTATTCATCATACCACTGTATTTTATAGGTACCATGGAGAGTCGCGTTTGTCATCTGTTCTTGCCTATTCAATTTGTGTTATTTTCGGAGAAAAACGAAAATAAAGGCGTCCGGATATTGTTTCCGTCATCAGACCATTTTTTTAATTCTTACAAGACTTCCGGTATTAAACGTGCACATTTGCATAAGAGAACTTGGGGATAGGACATTGATGATCGCGTTTATAGATGCTCTCTATATAATATAGCAGTGTTCGCCGTGAAGAAGAATCTTGAAATTGATGGTAAATAGCAAACACACTTCATCAATATATAGTATATGTATGTTCAAAGTATACAGAAACGCAAAAATAACGGAGTTTAACAGATAAAAAAAATAAAAAAAATAGCGGAGTTTAGAAAAAAGGTAAATGTTCATCATGATGACAAGGAGAGGCACACATTATCCATGTTCACACACTGTTAATGGAAACTATAATGTCTATATTACGTTTGTTTTCAAGTAAAAGTATGCTTTAGGTGACAATATCCTTTTTTTTTTTGTGAATTTTATTTAAATACAGTTTTAATATAGCATTTGCTGGTGGCAATGTATCAGTAATGAATTGGAGTTCAATGAAACTCGATTTGTTTAGGCCTGTGTAAATAAATGAATTAAAAACACTCCCATTTTCATATTCTTTGATGTTTACATACACAAATATGGTTTGGATGGGGTTTTATATTCCGTTAATCAGAGATTTTCTAAAGAGAATTGAACAAAGTGTTCTACATAAATGTTTAAGAATATACAGTACTGCATATTCATTTAGGACATCACATTCAATAAAAAACCAGCCCGGAAACTCATAAAAATTGAAAAGGTAAATTTTTCTTAACCCTGTGACTAAATCTCTCAATAATAGCAAAATAATGTTTTTAACAAAAAAGATCGCTTAAAATATTTGTACTTGATATACTTAAAATTCTTTTGAGCCTACAAATTGTTTCTTTGTATATATTCAGCATTTCCTTTATGACTTGTATTCTAGTTTGTTCAATGTTGCATTGGTAGGAACTATTATTCTTGTTTTCACAATTTTGCATCGGTAAATATATTTTTTATTTTAATAAGACTTAATATGATCAGATAATTGTTCGCTCTTTTCATTTATCACAAAAAGCCAATATTTATTGATAGAGTTTTTGATCTTGAATTGATGATATTGTCTGGAAAGTTTCAACATTTAAATCAACACGGACAGAAAAATGGTTACACGCTTTAAACAAACGTTTGTTTTAATTTATCCACGAAAAATATTGACGCATAAAGTTTGAAACAATAAATTCTCGAACAATATGATTATGAACATCACAACTGGCTGAAAAGTAGAGACTTAAAGATAGCTTTATGCAAAATGAACAATAAGTAATAATAATTTGTATTACTTTAAACCAGATGTAGATCTTGAAAGTTTCGGATTTGAGCTGAGACAAAGACACATTGTTCAAACAATTCGCGGTGTAGACAAAAAACTTACATAGTGTTGATTATAATCGTTCATCATCCTTACTGTGTTCGAACAGTGTTATTTTAAGGAGCGTATCGCTGTTCAAAAAGAACCTACAGAATTGACATGCATGAGGCAAGTAAAAAACCCCAGATATCTTCACAAGATACGACTTAAACAGCGAAGAAGATATTTCACTGCTGAAAAATGGTAAGTTGACAATTTTAAGTTGAAATGACAATTGCGTCATAGATTCTAGTTTGAAGACGTCCATCGATGTCAAAATAGAGGGATCATCAGATGTTCTACCTTAAGCCATGGCGTTGTCAGTTTATTCTCGATTGATGAGTTTGACTGTCCCTCTGGTATCTTTCATCCCTCTTTGATCTGAAGTTCATTGAGGTATATCTTATGTAAATAATGCACCAAAGAGTAGATTATCGGGATTTCTAAACATTGATATAAAAAATATCAGCCGCGAGCCTTTTTAGCGAGATAACGCATTATCTGTTTATTTTTCTATTACTGGCCTTGTCTCTCTCACAAAGCAAACTAAACCGAGCTCATTGTGACGTTGCTGATAACTTATCATTAGGGATTGTGACGTCGCTGATAATGCCTAGCCTACTCCTGTGTCCTACCCGTGAAATGAATATTATTACTGAGCGATTTCACATAGTGAAGTAGGCGAAAGAAAGGACGATAAGAATATATTTTTGGATTTTCTATAAAAATAGTATAACAGAGGCCGCAAGCCACACTATGAATTGTTTTGGCGAGTAAGCAAAGCGACCAGTGTGTCAAACGGCTGATACTTTACGATATCTATACAACGAAAAAACTCACCGATTTTCTGTTCATCGTTCTATAAAAGGTGTTTTAACTTTCCCTAATACAGTTTTACGCTTGATCAATGAAAGCTTAATAACGTCTTATTACGTTGTGACGTCGTTGATAACTTGTCTTCACACATTGTGTCGTCGCTTGTAATGCCTGCTGTCGTCTCAAAGATATGATATAAGAAAAAAAAGAGCGGTTTAACAAGATGATAAAGGCGTATTGAAGGACAATACATAATGTTAATCAATCGACTTGAGATCTTCCTCTATTTAGTTAACAGTGAAAATTAAAAACATTACACATTAGTAAAATTTTATATTGTGGAATACTTTTTTTATCCAGCACAATAAATGTTCAGAGAAACAGTGACTGTCGATTGAAATTTAAATCCACTAAAACAATAATTATGTTGTCAATCAAAATGTCCAACAGTATTTGTATTGACTCAGTTCATTACAACGTAAAGTTGTCCATAACAATGAATAAAACAATGTGTTCTAAGGATTTCTGTTTGCATAGTTAAATCTGTTTAATGTTAAACATATTCAAATAATCGATTGCGCTTTTTATTTCAGAATAGAAAAGCAAAGCGTTGATAAATCATCAGTTTTGCAAACACAACATAATGTAATGATTATGGTTGCAGAATTTGTAGAAGGCTATAAATTCTTTTGGAATTCAACCTGATTGAAATCGCTGTTTGAATATACCTCATCACTATTAATTGTTCTTTATAAGCGTGTAAGAAGTTTTAAAATCTGTCATAAAAATGGTAGAGTTTCATCAACATGTGTTATGTCATTACCGCAGGAGAGATGAGACGGATTTGTGATATTTTGTTAATTATATTTATGTGATGGATATATGTGGGATTAAAAGTTTTGAAGTGCATTCCTATTCCTTAATGAAAATTATTAGAGAAAATAGTGTTAGATGTGTTCTGTGCTGGAAAATCATTATATTTGTCGTAAAGATAACGATAAAGCAACACAATCTTCTGGCATTTTTAAAAGGGTTTGAAGTCCGCGTGCTTATCGCACTTCATAGATTTTAAATGTGCCTCTGTCGTCATTGGTAACATGAAGTTCTTTCTTTGGTTGAGGGGCTATAGTATGGACCATTGGATTAGAACTCGACAGCCGTTCAGCCATACCTCTGTAAGTATCCTTCTAATGTCATAGTTTAATTCATCTTATAATGTACACCTCTTCTAACGCCGTTTGGGACATTTGATAAACAAGAATAACTTTCATATCATGTATGTTCTCAGTTAAAAGTGATTGATAAATGTTATATTATATCATTTCATTTCTCTTCATACTTACGAAGATTTAGTAACTTAAATCAAAAAAATCTCCTACATCGAGTAGACTTTTCAATCGACATAGGAACATGAATACATTAAAAATAATATAATACATCACTTTTCTACAAGATAGCATTACAACTGTACATACACTTGTATTTCAGCGTCATACAATTGTAATTACGCATCAAACATTCAATCATTCGTACTTTACCGTCAAACACTAGTACATCAGCGTCAAACCATCAGACGTTACCGTCAAACACTAGTACATCAGCGTCAAACCATCATACTTTATTGACAAACAATATTTTTCACCACTCACTCGTTTCATATGACTTAAATTCGTTTTCTAAAAGAAATGCATCACAAATTACCTGTTCTTTGACTAACAGCAAGTGTCTTGAGTCTAACATAACAACAAATAAAAGCAATATCAATTAAATATAATATACCAGTTTATGATCTGCAACTCGAAGAACATCTAAGGAAGATGTTTAAATGATGTGACCGAAAATGATTGACAGAAATAGAACGGTCACCAGCTTTTTTTAAAAGTATGTCCATTATCTTACCAGTAAAAAATCATTTAAAGACAAGCAATGAACAAAATGGGTATATATCAATTTTCAATCCCCTCGGTCTAAATAACAATATCATGAGAATTGGGAAATATCTCTAAACAGATTATTTCAACACTTTGAATATAGTTTCTAGATCATTTCGTAAAAACCGTTCTTATTGGCGTAGAATCGCAATCAAATAAAATTTCGTAATAACAATAGAAACATTTAGGACTTAATTTTTTTTTAAATCAATGGCAGGCATTATATATTTAACCAAGCTCTAACTCTTTACTACTTACAAAACTTCCGGTTTTAAACTTGGACATTTGCTTAAGAGAACTTGTGAATAGGACATTAATTTTCGCGTTGTTAGAGATTCTCTATATAATATAGCAGTGATAACCTTGAAGAAGAAACTTGAACTTGATAGTTAATAGCAAATACACTTTATTAATATATAGTATACGTATGTTTAAAGTATACAGAACGCGAAAATAACGGAATTTAACAGAAGATAAAAAAAAAAGCCGACTGTAGAAAAAAGATAAATGTTATGATAGCCGTAACTTGATTAAAAGATAGTCGTAAATTGGACATGATCATGGTATTTAGTTAGTGATGATCAAAACTTTCTTTATATGCTGATCGGCTACTTTATATAAATCGTGTCTTAACGTTCGATAGTGTGGCCAGTGAATAATCTTCTAATCTACCTTTTGCTTTGAAGATATCTATACTATTAAACGAGAAGACCTCATTTTGTGTGTCGCTTCTACGAAACGCACGGCTGGCGTATTGAATTATAATCCTGGTACCTTTGATTTCTCTTCCTTCCACAAAAAATTATTCATCATACCACTGTATTTTAAAGGTACCATGGAGAGTCGCGTTTGTCATCTGTTCTTGCATATTCAATTTGTGTTATTTTCGGAGAAAAACGAAAATAAAGGCGTCCGGATATTGTTTCCGTCATCAGACCATTTTTTTAAGTCTTACAAGACTTCCGGTATTAAACGTGCACATTTGCATAAGAGAACTTGGGGATAGGACATTGATGATCGCGTTGATAGATGCTCTCTATATAATATAGCAGTGATCGCCGTGAAGAAGAATCTTGAAATTGATAGTAAATAGCAAATACACTTCATCAATATATAGTATATGTATGTTCAAAGTATACAGAAACGCGAAAATAACAGAGTTTAACAGATAAAAAAAATAAAAAAATAGCGGAGTTTAGAAAAAAGGTAAATGTTCATCATGATGACAAGGAGAGGCACACATTATCCATGTTCACACACTGTTAATGGAAACTATAATGTCTATATTACGTTTGTTTTCAAGTAAAAGTATGCTTTAGGTGACAATATCCTTTTTTTTTGTGAATTTTATTTAAATACAGTTTTAGTGCTGGTGGCAATGTATCAGTAATGAATTAGAGTTCAATGAAACTCGATTTGTTTAGGCCTGTGTAAATAAATGAATTAAAAACACTCCCATTTTCATATTCTTTGATGTTTACATACACAAATATGGTTTGGATGGGGTTTTATATTCCGTTAATCAGAGATTTTCTAAAGAGAATTGAACAAAGTGTTCTACATAAATATTTAAGAATATACAGTACTGCATATTCATTTAGGACATCACATTCAATAAAAAACAAGCCCGGGAACTCATAAAAATTGAAAAGGTAAATTTTTCTTAACCCTGTGACTAAATCTCTCAATAATAGCAAAATAATGTTTTTAACAAAAAAGATCGCTTAAAATATTTGTACTTGATATACTTAAAATTCTTTTGAGCCTACAAATTGTTTCTTTACATATATTCAGCATTTCCTTCATGACTTGTATTCTAGTTTGTTCAATGTTGCATTGGTAGGGAACTATTATTCTTGTTTTCACAATTTTGCATCGGTAAATATATTTTTTATTTTAATAAGATTTAATATGATCAGATAATTGTTCGCTCTTTTCATTTATCACAAAAAGCCAATATTTATTGATAGAGTATTTGATCTTGAATTGATGATATTGTCTGAAAAGTTTCAACATTTAAATCAACACGGACAGAAAAATGGTAACACGCTTTAAACAAACGTTTGTTTTAATTTATCCACGAAAAATATTAACGCATAAAGTTTGAAACAATAAATTCTCGAACAATATGATTATGAACAGCACAACTGGCTGAAAAGTAGAGACTTAAAGATAGCTTTATGCAAAATGAACAATAAGTAATAATAATTTGTATTACTTTAAACCAGATGTAGATCTTAAAAGTTTCGGATTTGAGTTGAGACAAAGACACATTGTTCAAATAATTCGCAGTGTAGACAAAAACTTACATAGTGTTGATTATGATCGTTCATCATCCTTACTGTGTTCGAACAGTGTTATTTTAAGGAGCGTATCGCTGTTCAAAAAGAACCTACAGAATTGACATCCATGAGGCAAGTAAAAAACCCCAGATATCTTCACAAGATACGACTTAAACAGCGAAGAAGATATTTCACTGCTGAAAAATGGTAAGTTGACAATTTTAAGTTGAAATGACAATTGCGTCATAGATTCTAGTTTGAAGACGTCCATCGATGTCAAAATAGAGGGATCATCAGATGTTCTACCTTAAGCCATGGTGTTGTCAGTTTATTCTCGATTGATGAGTTTGACTGTCCCTCTGGTATCTTTCATCCCTCTTTGATCTGAAGTTCATTGAGGTATATCTTATGTAAATAATGCACCAAAGAATAGATTATTGGGATTTCTAAACATTGATATAAAAAATATCAGCCGCGAGCCTTTTTAGCGAGATATCGCATTATCTGTTTATTTTTCTATTACTGGCCTTGTCTCTCTCACAAAGCAAACTAAACCGAGCTCATTGTGACGTTGCTGATAACTATCATTAGGGATTGTGACGTCGCTGATAATGCCTAGCCTACTCCTGTGTCATACCCGTGAAATGAATATTATTACTGAGCGATTTCACATAGTGAAGTAGGCGAAAGAAAGGACGATAAGAATATATTTTTGGATTTTCTATAAATCAAAATAGTAAAATAGCAGCCGCAAGCCACACTATGAATTGTTTTGGCGAGTAAGCACAGCGACCAGTGTGTCAAACGGCTGATACTTTACGATATCTATACAACGAAAAAACTCACCGATTTTCTGTTCATCGTTCTATAAAAGGTGTTTTAACTTTCCCTAATACAGTTTTACGCTTGATCAATGAAAGCTTAATAACGTCTTATTACGTTGTGACGTCGTTGATAACTTGTCTTCACACATTGTGTCGTCGCTTGTAGTGCCTGCTGTCGTCTTAAAGACATGATATAAGAAAATACAGAGCGGTTTAACAAGATGATAAAGGCGTATTGAAGGACAATACATAATGTTAATCAATCGACTTGAGATCTTCCTCTATTTAGTTAACAGTGAAAATTAAAAACATTACACATTAGTAAAATTTTATATTGTGGAATACTTTTTTTATCCAGCACAATAAATGTTCAGAGAAACAGTGACTGTCGATTGAAATTTAAATCCACTAAAACAATAATTATGTTGTCAATCAAAATGTCCAACAGTATTTGTATTGACTCAGTTCATTACAACGTAAAGTTGTCCATAACAATGAATAAAACAATGTGTTCTAAGGATTTCTGTTTGCATAGTTAAATCTGTTTAATGATAAAACATATTCAAATAATCGATTGCGCTTTTTATTTCAGAATAGAAAAGCAAAGCGTTGATAAATCATCAGTTTTGCAAACACAACATAATGTAATGATTATGGTTGCAGAATTTGTAGAAGGCTATAAATTCTTTTGGAATTCAACCTGATTGAAATCGCTGTTTGAATATACCTCATCACTATTAATTGTTCTTTATAAGCGTGTAAGAAGTTTTAAAATCTGTCATAAAAATGGTAGAGTTTCATCAACATGTGTTATGTCATTACCGGAGGAGAGATGAGACGGATTTGTGATATTTTGTTAATTATGTTTATGTGATGGATATATGTGGGATTAAAAGTTTTGAAGTGAATTCCTATTCCTTAATGAAAATTATTAGAGAAAATAGTGTTAGATGTGTTTTGTGCTGGAAAATCATTATATTTGTCGTAAAGATGACGATAAAGCAACACAATCTTCTGGCATTTTTAAAAGGGTTTAAAGTCCGCGTGCTTATCGCACTTCATAGATTTTAAATGTGCCTCTGTCGTCATTGGTAACATGAAGTTCTTTCTTTGGTTGAGGGGCTATAGTATGGACCATTGGATTAGAACTCGACAGCCGTTCAGCCATACCTCTGTAAGTATCCTTCTAATGTCATAGTTTAATTCATCTTATAATGTACACCTCTTTCAACGCCGTTTGGGACATTTGATAAACAAGAATAACTTTCATATCATGTATGTTCTCAGTTAAAAGTGATTGATTAATGTTATATTATATCATTTCATTTCTCTTCATACTTACGAAGATTTAGTAACTTAAATCATAAAATCTCCTACATCGAGTAGACTTTTCAATCGACATAGGAACATGAAAACATTAAAAATAATATAATACATCACTTTTCTACAAGATAGCATTACAACTGTACATACACTTGTATTTCAGCGTCATACAATTGTAATTACGCATCAAACATTCAATCATTCGTACTTTACCGTCAAACATTAGTACATCAGCGTCAAACCATCAGACGTTACCGTCAAACACTAGTACATCAGCGTCAAACCATCGTACTTTATTGTCAAACACTAGAACATCAGCGTCAAACCATCGCATTTCAGTGAGATAAAAGCGGTAAGAACAATCATAGCAGTTTAGATTTATATATACATATAAGTTCGTTGTTTGTTAATTGAAAAGAATAGACACGTTTATTCACGCATACTTTGGCCGCATTCCTTTCTGATTTAAATTTTGTAAACGTTATGTCGCGTTTGTTGTTGTTTTTAAAACGCTTCAAAAGTAGAAACAAATACATCGTTTAATAAGTCTTTATTGACCCTGTTTGAACTTTCAATAATGCATGTACATGTTGTTGGTAAACAGACTTTTTACTAACGTAGAAACAAACACTTTGTTTAATCAGGTTTAAGTAAGAAACAAATGTAGCGTTAGTACTAACAAACGACAAACGACAAACTGCAGACGAATTTTTGAACTTTTCATAGTTTGTCAAATTTCATGTAAATTTTGCAAACGTATGTTTGAAAGAAATGATCAAAACATGTGAGCGCCTAGCCGTTTGCGTCTTTTGTGTTAGAAAGAAATGCACGCTAAATGTGTGTTGATGATTTGCTTTATTATTATAAGTTGCAATCCTGTGTTGTCAAGATGTAGTTTTAAAGTTTATTGTGAGTAGTAAACAAGTAAACAATTATTTGTTATTTAGTGTCTAGTGTATATAATATGAATGTTTTATATTTGGAAGTAGTAATGGAGAATATACCAGGCAATTAAGTTATCGTTTCAGAATCTTTAACATTCATGGAAATACACGCCGTATACGATTGTTTTTTTTACGTCATAAACAACAGAAATTAAATAAATTGAATGCCGTTTTTTTCAATTTTAGAGAAAAGACAATGAAACTCTCCCAATTTATTTCTTAATTTTTGATGCATCACAAATAAAGTAGGAGGGTGAACTTACATGTTAAAAAAATTG
This sequence comes from Mytilus trossulus, assembly GCF_036588685.1. Taxonomy (NCBI): domain Eukaryota; kingdom Metazoa; phylum Mollusca; class Bivalvia; order Mytilida; family Mytilidae; genus Mytilus; species Mytilus trossulus. Next base: position 56,880,773 of record NC_086373.1, read on the forward strand.
TGTGCTGAATCTTTTTGTTAAGTAGTGATTTGGTCTATAAGTTTCTATAGTTTTAATATTATTTGTCAAAATAGTAGCACACTTCACTATAAAATTTCATTTAAAGTCATAAGAAACCTCAAATTAAATAAAAATATGCATATGTTTTTTATAACTAAATGGATAGTTTTCATTTTACAACTTATGTTCATATACTTTTTTCGGAGGAAAATTCTATAATTTGTCCACATTTAGAAGAATTTTATTTATTTTTAATTGCTTGCTTCCAGGAAGCAATTCGCCGACATATTTTCCGTATGCATAGTGACCCGAGCGTAACCCTCCGTCGTAAAAATCCGGTGACCACAATACGCATGGATCTGTCATTGAAATAAACAAATATCTGATTTTGCATGTTAAACACGTGCTCATTACCCATGCTTTTTTTGATTTGTTTACTATAATGTGACATTCGGTAAAACTCGGATTCAAAACACGTCATTTAATGAGCAGCCATATTTGTAACATCATAACAAACAGAGAGAAAAAAAAATGACGATTATATGATATATTTACGAAAATAATGATAAAATCGTGCACAGAGGACTTAGTTTATGATGTATACATGCATTGGATGAATAATTGGACAAACAATATTTTTTACCACTCACTCGTTTCATATGACTTTAATTCGTTTTCTAAAAGAAATGCATCACAAATTAACTGTTCTTTGACTAACAGCAAGTGTCTTGAGACTTGAGTCTAACATAACAACAAATAAAAGCAATATCAATTAAATATAATATACCAGTTTATGATCTGCAACTCGAAGAACATCTAAGGAAGTCGTTTAAACGATGTGACCGAAAATGATTGACAGGAATAGAACGACCACCAGCTTTTTTTAAAAGTATGTATGTTATCTTACCAGTAAAAAATCATTTAAAGACAATCAATGAACAAAATGAGTAAATATCAATTTTCAATCCCCTCGGTCTAAATAACAATATCATGAGAATTGGTAAATATCTCTAGAACAGATTATTTCAACTCTTTGAATATAGTTTCTAAATCATTTCGTAAAAACCGTTCTCATTGGCGTAGAATCGCAATCAAATAAAATTTCGTAAAAACAATACAAACATTTCGGACTTAATTTTTTTTTTAAATCAATGGCAGGCATTATATATTTAACCAAGCTCTAACTCTTTCCTAATTGTGAAGGATTGCAACACAATTCCATATTGCAGTCTGAATTATAATTGCATATTGTTATAATAAACTGTTCCCCAAAATTGCTCGCCCTGAAGATCACAAAAAAAGATTCGATTAAAATCAAATATGTCCATAAAAGTTTTTGTTTTGGTAATATTGCAGGCATTTTTAATTATCATTCAATTTTAGAAAAAATATCCGAGGTATTTTGTTAAAATTAAATCCCCCCTTCAGTGTTCTGATTACAAACATGCTACACGGAAATATGTGTTTAATTACAAATAAATAAGCTCATCATAGATATCAGGACTAAATTGTTTATATACGCCAGATGCGCGTTTAGTCTACAAAAACTTATCAGTGACGTTCGAATCCCAAAAAATTAAAAGGCCAAAAAAGTATAAAAATGTTAAAATTAGTGACGATACTCATATCTATTGAAATTGCAGTAATTCAGAATACACTTATGAACCCAGTTCTCATGTTATAACAGGTGGCATTAAAATCGTTCGTGACCGAGAGTTGAAATATATCCTCGTGTATTGTATTTTCGACCTACTAACATTTTTTTCCGAATTTCCCTGTTATATGTTTGAACATAGACATACCTAATATTTGAGAGTCGCTAGTATACTTGTGCATAAAATAATTGTATCGGAAATATATTTCGATCTTTAATTTATTTTTTCATTTGAGTTCATTAAATCGATGGCACCTTTGTTGACAAAAACAAGCGCCTTGTGTTTTCGACCTATTTAAAAAACGGGTTTCGTACAAATCCGGAATTGGTTATAAATTTGATACTACAGTTTATATCAAAGTGTAAGAGGCGATCAAACTTATGACTTAAAGAATTAAATGGTTAAATACACAACTATAAGATATAAAATATTATTTTGATGTCTTTTTTGGATAATTTGTACACATATCAGAATAAGGCACTTTGAAGCCTTGTATGGTCTTGTATACATTCATGTTTTTGTTAAATACTTTGGTTAAACCACTGGTGAAGTGAGGTTGGTGAGTATTGTCTGTAATTTCCACTGACACTGTTTTTTCTGTAAATAGAATTTAACTGATATTTCTTTTTCGGTAAAAAGCTGTAAGGCGCATGCGTATTTCCGTATTCAAATTAACCTTAAGTGTTACAACTAACCACCTGAGAGTCATGCGACTTAATGACCTTGAAGTTAACTTGCATGCAAAAAGACCTCTGCCATAAGTTCAAAAAATTCGTTTATTTTAGACCGATTCTTTGGGAAGATAAAACTAGCATTAGTGAAAAGGGTACAAAAATGTGATATCAAATAAAAAAACGTAAATACTTCATATAATAACTTTATTTGAAAAATCTTCACCACACGTGGTATCATTTGCTATTGTTACTAAGTATAGCAGCCGAATATGACGTCATGCGGGAATGCGCAGCATACGGGAAGTGAAAGTAGAATTAGGTCGAAAACGTCAGACGGTCGAAAACACAATACGAGACTAGCAAAAAAAACAAACGATACCCAACCTTTTTACATACTAATTTTTATTAACAAAAAAATAGTTATTGCAACTAGCTATATGTTCGAAAAGAGTCATAAGTCTGTAGGTAGATGTATTTTTGTTTCTGTTTTCCCGGAAAATAACGTCATTTAAGCGTATTTTGAATTTCGAGTGGAACCACATATATGTCGTCCGAACACGAGTTTTAAATTTAATGAAGGTGATTAAATATCCGGTCAACACAGGTAAACAAAAGGTGATTGAAGGTGACATCCAAAGAAGCCGGTTTCATATGCCTCGTCTACGGAAGCATGAGCGTGATAGAGCAGTGGGAATGGTAAAAGCAGGTATGCGCCATATTGACGTCGCACACAACTTCGATGTTTCTAACTTGACAATAACAAGCTTAATGATTCGTTTATGACAGACTGGTTCCTCAAATGACAGGCGACCAAGTGAACGTCTAAGAGAAACGATGTTACGTCAAGACCGTCGAGTAAGATTCACCTCTTTGTAGCAACATTCTAGCGGCACGTGCATATGTAGTATATATCTCTCAATTGATACGATATTCCCGGGCTTCTATTTCCTATCATGATTTCCTTGATTGCGGATTGCTACTAACAAGGAAGCTATTTAAACCAAGAGTTCCAAATGTTGAGTTGAAATCTCCCCTTCATTAGTTTTAAAGACGCCATCACGGGGGTTGACCGTTATGGAATAACCGTTGTTTCACAGATGATATCAGATAAGTTTCTAATGTCGTAACTACAATACCCTTCCTTTTTAACGAACTTGACCTACCGAATTAGACTATCTACCGGATTTGTAATGAAATAAGCAACACGACGGGTGCCACATTTGGAGCAGGATCTGCTTACCTCTCCGGAACATCTAAGATCACCTCAAGTTTTGGTGGGGTTCATGTTGCTAAGTCTTGGATTTCCTATGTTGTGTCTTTTATACTATTATTTGTCTGTTATTCTTTTTTATATTTAGCCATGGCGTTGTCAGTTTATGTTCGATCTATGAGTTTGACTCTCCCTTTGGAACCTTGCGCCCTTCTTTTGAGAGCGTCATTTTGGTAAGCGGCCATCATCATTTGTTGAGGTTTTTTTTATTTGTTTAATATTTTGTGTCTTTAATTCACAACGGCTGCTTTCTGGGCCAAATTGGTCAGCTTGTCAGCCCGCGTACCCCTATTATGGAGTACTGGTCGGTGAGTCTCGGACATAGTAATAACGATGACAGGAAGCATTATCAGGACCACTGTCGTTAGACAGTTAAAATGGATATCCCTTATAAAACTAGAGGCTCCAATGAGCCTGTGTCGCTCACCTTGGTCTATGTGAATATTAAACAAAGGAGACTGATGGGGATGTGTTTGTAGATCTTACTTTTCTAAACATTCTTGCTGCTTAAAATTATCTCTATCTTTAATAAACTTGGCCCAATAGTTTCAGTGGAAATGTAAGTGAAAATTTACAAGTTTACAAAAAATGTTAAAAATTGACTAAAAAGGGCTTATAACTCCTTAGAGGGTCAATTGACCATTTTGGTCAAGTTGACTTATTTGTAGATCTTACTTTGTTTACAGATTATCTCTATCTATAATAATATTCAAGATAACAACCAAAAACAGAAAAAAATCCTTAAAATTATCAATTCAAGGGCAGCAACAGGTTGTCAGATTCATCTGAAAATTTCAGGGCTGATAAATCTTGACCTGATAAACAATTTAACCTCTGTCAGATTTGCTCTAAATTCTTTGGTTATTGAGTTAGAGGCCAAAAACTGCATTTTACCCCTATGTTCTATATTTAGCCGTGGCGACCATCTTGGTTGGTATACCAGGTCATCGGACACAATTTTTAAACTATATACACCAATGATGATTGTGGCAAAGTTTGGTTAAATTTGGCCCAGTAGTTTCAGAGAAGAAGATTTTCTTAAAGATTACTAAGATTTACGAAAAATTGTTAAAAATTGACTATAAAGGGCAATTACTCCTAAAGGGTTCAACTGACCATTTCGGTCATGTTGACTCATTTGTAAATCTTACTTTGCTGAACATTATTGCTGTTTACAGTTCATCTCTATCTATAATAGTATTCAAGATAATAACCAAAAACAGCAAAATTTCCTTAAAATTACCAATTCAGGGGCAGCAACCCAACAACAGGTTGTCTGATTCATCTGAAAATTTCAGGGCAGATAGATCTTACCTGATAAATAATTTTCCCCTCGTCAGATTTGCTCTAAATGCTTTGGTTTTTGAGTTATAAGCCAAAAACTGCATTTTACCCCTATGTTCTATTTTTAGCTGTGGTGGCCATCTTGGTTGGATGGCCAGGGCAACGGACACATTTTTTTTAACTAGATACCCAAAAGATGATTGTGACCAAGTTTGGATTAATTTGGCCCAGTAGTTTCAGAGGAGAAGATTTTTCTAAAAGTTTACAGACGACGGACGACGACGGACGACGACGGACGACGACGGACGACGGACGATGACGGACAGGTGAGCTAAAAAACTAGGACGTCAGTCACCATAACACTCCTCCATCTAAAATGGGTTTTGGAGTGTATGTTGACGCGGGTTTTTACGTAGAAAACAAACGTTTACTGTACAGCGTTGGATTGGTTTCTGTCATCAGAATAAGTAGTCGTTGATCTATCTATCAGTAAACCCTCATAGTAGATAGCAGGTAAAGGATAGCTGACCCAGCACGTTCGTTCAGCTGTAATCACTGAGACCTTACTGTGTATAATTTACTGATTGTTATGTACAGGTGATGTGATGTTAATATAGTTTAAAAGGAGAAAGAATTTTTTTTTGAAGTTCATAGTACGAAGAAGTGAAAATTTATTGTAATGCCAAACAATTAAAGCTGGTATATTGACCAGATACAAGTAAACATTAAAAAAAACAAGAATGTGTCCCTAGTAAACGGATGCCCATCTATGTTCAGTGGACTGTAAAAATGGGGTAAAAAGTCTAATTTGCCATTCAAATTTGAAAGATCATATAATAGGGAACATGTGTAGTAGTTTTCGAGTTTTAAGTCGATTGTACTTCAATTCATCAAAACTATCTCGACCAAAAATATTAACCTGCAGCTGAACAGATGGACGAACGGACAGAAGGACGGATGCACGGACGGACTGACGAACGGACACAAATACAACAAAAAATAATGCCATAAATGGGTCATAATAAGCATTACAAATATTATTAATTGGTCAAAATATCAAGAATTTACAATTCGAGAGTACTCGCAGTTACTTACAGCTAGTTAAAAGCCAAAACATTTAATAATATAAAAATCATGCATCAGACACTAAAATCAACTAAAACAAATCCGAGGAATTCAGTATTTAACGTCATCGACAGTCAAAGAAGACATGACTTGTCCAATGCCAAAAATAAATGTAGGTAGTTGGATAGTTATGTGTTTACCTCTTTATAGATAAAAATGAACGTGTGTGAGTCTTATATTTTTTCAAATGTAAACTATATTCAAAGATCAAATTATAACATTGGTAAGATAACCTTTACTAATAAGTTTGTTTAAAGGTTCGATGAATTTACACGGATCACATAAGGATTCCGCACTTTAAGTACAATATTACTTTAACATTTAGTATGTGAAATACATTTTTTATTAAGTTTTCTACAGGTACGGTAAAATTTATTAATCAATGTTTGTACATGTATCTATGAAAGAATGTAGTAAAAAATTTAAGTGATTCATTTAGCAGTGATCTATGACATCACTACACATACGGGCATAACGAACAGATTTGGATATATAAACATCGTATGATGTAGCCAAAGGAACATCGCCGTCTAAAAAAATCATGTATACGTACAAGTATTTCACATACTATATTTTATGATAATATTCTTTACAGATCTATAAAATGTCGGCATTTATCAGATTAGTTGGAAAACATATATTTACGATACTGTTGTCAAGTCATAACGGAATGCATATGTTGGTATTCATGGAAATCAGAAATAAACACATTTATTCTAAAACCAGTTGTTGACATGGTACGGATTGTGTTGTTCTCATATATTTGATGATGGTGTAATACTAAACAGCTAACGACAGGGGTGGTACTTGGTTTTATATGACGAAGACATAATCTTCATCAATCAGATTGATGGATGTCTGGAACTGGCATGTCAGTTACTGTTAGTAGTTTATTTATGTATCCTTGTTACTTCGTTTGTTCTGACATCAGACTTCTTTTGGCCTGAGTTTTACTTTGCGTATCGTATAGGTTTCTTTATTCAAAATTGACTAGAGGTATAGGGAAGGGTTGAGATACCACAAAACATGTTTAACACTGCCTTTGTTAGTCTTGTATAATTTTTTTTAATTAAAGTTTATTTATATTTCTTGGAGTTTACTCTGACGTACATTTTCACTGCACTAGTACACAATTGTATATCTTTAGAATGAATGTTCGAGAAAAAAAACCAAAACAAACATAACAGTTTATTAGATAAAATGTTACTTACACCTTGTCTATAAAGTAAAGTTACCAAAAAACTGAACTCCGACGTAAATTCAAAAAGGAAAGTTCTTAATGAAATAAAAAAATCAAAATCTCAAGCATATAAAATGAATGGATAACAACTGTTATATTTCTAATTTATCCCAGGAAGAAAACCTTAACTGTATTTGGCACAACTTTTTGGAACTTCTGGTCTTCTATGCTCGTCAACTTTGTATCCTTTTTTTTTTGGCTTTTGATTTTTTTTCATCAGAGCGTCACTGGTAAGTCTTGTGTGGACGAAGTTAGTTATATACGTGTGTTTCTCTGTCCTATATGTTTACCCATTTATTTGTATTGTAGTCCTATCACATGTATTATGTAATGTTGTCATTTAAATGTTATATTTAACATTGCCATAAAAACGAAAGGTTTGGTATGCCTTAAAACCAGGTTCAACCCAACATTTATTCTATTAAAATGTCTGTACCAAGTCAGGCAAATATCATTTGTTATATTATACAGCCCGTAACAGAGAAATGATCGAATTGATGTTTCTTTACCGTCACAGTTAGCTACGTTATCGACAAACTTAATTGAGTAGTGACCGAACTATTGGTACTTTAACGTTAAAAAGATTGACAATGCTGGCAAACTTTCATGTGTCGATAATCAAGTTTAATACCGATAATATTGAAAATAATTCTAATAAATAATATGAAACAAAATATATCCATAAACCGTTTCGATTGGGCGAAAAGTAGTAATTTCTTCAAAGTCAGAAGAGAAAGAAATATTTAATGGTGGACGTCTTGATAGTATTATTTCCTTTACAAATTTATCCAAAACTAAAAGAAATATACTGGTAAACAATTAAAAAGGTGTTTGATAGAAATGAAGTCCTTTAATTTTTCGGACTAAAATGTGTACCGTACATGTATGTGTGATTTGAATTCAATCAATAACTTTGAAATGTTTTCTCATATGTATACACAAAAGGGAGGATTGGTATTTGTACTTCTGTTAGAATATGTCTTCGTCCGTTTCACATGCCAAACTTTTTTTCTAGTACAGTTTAAGGGGGTACCCAACACTATACCCCAAAAAATTCCTGTCGTTTAATTTTTCTTATTTTTTTTTCATTGATAAAGTAAGACAACTTAAACACCTTGTAAAAATTTTAAAAGATTTGAATCACAGGTTTAAAAGATTTGGCAACTCAAATATGGCATCTTTTACATACTAATATATACCAAAATTGGAAGTTTCTAAAATATGGGTATAGGATTGAATTTGTTAAATTTTTAACAATTTAATCCTAAATTGACAATAGCATTGATAATAATGGTAGCTGAGGTGAATTTTAGTTCACTGATACCCCTTTCTTGTAAGTTTTTTTTATTCCGGAATAAAAAAAAAATCCAGAACTTTGAAAGGCGGTATCAGAATCAGCCCCGAAAAGTGAATGCTGGGCTTGTAGAATTTGAAGATTTTATTTTTTGAAAAAAAATGTGTCGTTTAATTTTTTCATAAAAGCATTTTGGAGTGCTATACTGGTCGGTTGTTCTTGCAAATTTAAAATTTTTTTTTTTTACCGTTAGATTTTGTGGTAAGTTTAAATTACACCCCATAATTAAAAATGGTTTGTTAAATAAGAGCCAAATCTATTCCAAAGAGTACATAATGGCCATATTTTTTTTCCGTCTTTTGAACTAGGCCTTAACTATTTGGATGTATCATCACCGGGTTAAGTGTCTTGCATCATGATGAACTTTGGGTGACCTTCAAATGTGACATGAAGGTCAACTTGATGTCATTTTTTTTCGTGAAAAACACAACATTTGCACAACCATGTAGGCCATAAATATTTCGCCTTTTGACCTAGGCCTTACATCTATGGCATGTGGATGTATCATCATGAAGTGGTGTGCCTTTTTAAAATTCTGACCTTCAGGTGACCTTAAACTTTGACCTCAAGGACCATAATTGTGTTTTTTTGTAAGAAACACTTGTACGGGCCACAACTTTTATGTAGTTATGAAATCGTATTTATTTAAAAAAATCATATAACACAAGCTTCAATCGACCATACAACAATATAGACACATCGTATGACATGTCAACCCATTCAATGCACAAGGAATACATAATGGATTTTCAGTTCCAGTTGCAAAAAAAGGATGTAACTGATTTTAGATTTGAGATACGAGCTGTTGAAATTAAAATCATGACATGCCAAAATTACACATGATACATAGGGACAGGGAGGAAGCTTTAAAGTTGACAGATGCTTTACATGATCTAGATTGTCAATTTATTGGTCTACAGATTCAAAAATATACAATTCAAAGCTAAACGACAAAACCATTGGTGCAAAGAACCACGGCTCATGAGAGATGAAAGAGAGCTGACTGTGCAAAACCCTTATTCTGTGAAATCAAGTTCGTTAAACATAGAATTTGTTTAGTATTTCTGCAGAGATTATGAAAACTAAACACAACTGAGGCCCCTTATTATTATAGAGAATGATTACTATATTCAGCAATAATCTTGAATTGAGACTTGAGAAAAAACATTTTCACTTGTCACTTGCAATAACACCACACTTTCTTTTCTATATTTATTTCAAAATTGCGGACGGAAAAGAAGACAGTCGTTAATTTTCTACACCTGTCAGGATAAAGGCTGGAAAGATACTAGAAAAATCGTCCGGAAAACTGCGCTTGCTGTCATTTTGAGGGATCATGCAACATTTCACCTATTTCCCATACACAACATAGGTTCTCAATTACTAAAAAAAGTTCTGAAAGATAATTTCAAATCAAAGTTAACATATTAACTTCCTTATATATAGTTATATTTGTCTATAGTTACACAAAGCTTGTTCTTAAAACGTTTGTATCAGAGAAAACATTTTTCTTTGACTTATAAAACGTGTAGGGGAAACGGATTTCCTAACCATTCACAACTTATATTCAGTATTTCTAAATCTTTTTCCGATAACGTAAATTATGTACGACTTTTTTTAATTTATGACTACGTGCACTTGTGCCATTTATTTTTTCAATTGTACAGCGAAAACCTGTTGAGACCTCTACAGTTCCTTAAAGCATCAATTTTTTTTTTGTAAATTGAGTGCCGTCTCCCTGAACATGCTTGAATCATTTCTTTTCGTTTTCATATTTTTTTCCCTGTTTGTCTCTGTTGTCTTGATTGTTGGAACGATTAGTGGTACATTGTATCTAACAATATTTACGAAAACTTTATGAGAATTATGAATATTTCTTCTCTGTCAGATATGGATTATCACCAATGATAAAATGAAATGCCGTACATCACATCTTATAGACCGTATAGAGGTTTAAATTTCAAATAGATAGTTTACCACAGAAAATCTCAAACGGAAGTTTCGACAATTTTAAACAGAAGAGATTTGAAAATAATTTAACTTTAAATAAACACTGAAATAATTTTAATACCTCGAAGGCGTAAAGAATAAACCAACAATCTTTAAATGTGTCTTCATTGCACTAACCATTGCTAACCGACGAGTTCATGTTTACAGTAGAAACAGTGGATGTGACTCACATAAATTCATTATCATTGTAGTCATGAATATTTATCGCTTATATTAAATTGATAAAGATTTTATCGAGGTCGCACCAACTGTTTCTACAGCTAAGATCAGTTACATGTAACATGATCTCGTCGATTCGCACGACGAAGCCATTGTTTATGACAGAACACACATTCAAGATTATGTATTTTTGTTTCCGTCATTTTGAAAGTATTTGATCATTTCAACTCCTTTGTATTTCAAAATATGTGTCATGAACAAAGACATATGTTCGATTAACTAATGATTTTCTCGTAACAAATGATAGAAATTTCGGAGATCCCGTATTTGATCCTGTACCGTTAAAATGAAAATGCCAATGACAGAGGTTGATTATGAAAAAATAAGTTTCGTGTTAAAAAAACTTCGACTTAAAAAATGAAAACTTACACGTTGGGCATGAAATATTTTGTCGATGAAGAAAATTAAATTATGTCACTTCTAAAATAAGTTTGTAGACAACGTTACTTATTCTGACGGTAAAGAAACGCTAATATGATCACTACTCTGTTACGGGCTGTACATCGTGTCTGTGTGTGTTACATTTTAACGTTGTGTTTTTGTTGTGTCGGAGTTCTGCTCTCATATTTGATGCGTTTCCCTCTTTTTTAGTTTGTAACCCGGACTTGTTTTTTCTCACTCAATTTATAAATTTCGAACAACGGTATACTGCTGTTGCCTTTATTAGGCACAGTCATTCGTATTTAGAAAACAAACTCATCATAGTTACCAGGATTATATTTTGAATTTACGCCAGTTTGAAATTTACGTCTAGAAACATGACAAAAGACTTATCAGTGACGCTCGAATTATTTAACGTCATAAATCACAAATCGTTTGTTTGTGAATCATTTGACGTTTTCATTATGGAAGTACGTCTGATATGTATGAATAATTGATTCCCTGTTTGTCGTTGTTTGTTGAATGAGATCCGTTTGATCAAAAATGTTATAATAGCAAGGGTATCTCATACGTTCAGGGAGTCGTGCTTTCATGCGTCCAACCTATTTTAAATTGATACTTTTAAAACTATTTATCAAATATAAGTGTTAGTGAGATGGTTTGAGGAAAACAGTGCCATATGACCACATATTTTGTTAAAATGTTTTCAACATTCATTAACGTAATATGTGTGTACCTCAATATCCATTACCGCCACAGTTGTCTTGTGATAGCGTCCTGATATTGGTTGCAGGAGTGCCTGTAATTCATCTTTGTTAGGATCAAATTAAATGCTATTTTTCTCTCTGCTAAATACTGCATATTTAAGTGTAAGAGAAAAGATTGGTCGATACGGAGAAATAATTATATGTCCAGATGCTCTATGGACTTGTGACCTAACATGTGAATAATGTTCAATCATCGTGTCGGTTTATTACAAAGGTAGGTTCATTCTCATGTTTACGAGCAGAGTATGCTCATTCAAAGTACATTTGAAAGTATTGCTTATTTTCTGATGACGTGATATCAAATATCTATATTTTAGCGATGCGTCTACATATAATACGACATGTTTTGCTATGCATTATACTTGTAGCACGTGCATTCAAAAAAATATTTCGTGTTATTACAAATCTGCCAAATCATTCGTTTGATAGGTAAGAAATATATCAGTGGCCGTTCGTGTCATTGGCGGTATTAACACACCGTATGCAATTTTCAACGCGTTGGTTTTTACTATCAACGCGTTGGTTTTTACTTTCAACGCGTTGGTTTTTACTTTCAACGCGTTGGTTATACTTTCAACGCGTTGATTCGTAATTCATCTGGTATGAAAAACCAACGCGTTGGTTTCAATTCCATACCGTAAGTTTTTCATTCCATACCGTAAGTTTTTCTTTCCATACCGTAAGTTTTGTACTTTTATCAACCAATCAAAATGTTTGTTACAAAGTATTTTCTAAAAATATCTAGTCGTTATCTCACTATTCGGAGAGCCTCCGGAGTTATCTTGAGATAGCAAAGGATCAGATTATCTGTTTATTTTATTTATAGATTACCTTATCTATATACTGATTAATCAATCTCACTTGCGAAAAAACTTATTTCCTATATGCATGAATACACTATAACAGTATTCTATACAAACAATAACTTTATTTGTTTTAACTAACTCTAGTAACTCAGATATATAAAATAGTAACTTGATATAAAAACCTTAATCATTGATGATTTAGTGAAGAAATGAAACAAAACATTGCTGTTATGGTACTTGTAATAGTGATTCACGTTATACACACAAAGATTACATGGAAGAAGTCGAATTTATAAGATTTCCAAAGCCATGGACGGACAGAGAAAAATGCGAAAGATGGATAAATACATGAAGAAGAGAAGGTTTTACAATTGACAGAGTATAAAAGATACATACATATGCAGTAAACATTTTGTTGGTGGGAAATGTTCTACAGATGCTGACCCTGATCCAATTTTGCTACCACTACTCAAAGTGATGTATGTAAATATATTCTAGTTTTTGATGATTTCCTTTTCTGCTCATTAATCCAACAAAACTGATTTTGCTGTGCAAGTAAATTCACCTACTTATAAAGTAACTACACAAACAGAAAAAATATATTGGGTTGTACCAATGCAGAATAGAAAATTCTGTACTACAACATCAGAATGCTTTACTTCGGTCTGACATTGAACTTATTCAATACACATTAAAGGAACAAGAAGGCAGTGCACTTGACAAGATCTCTGAAAATGAAACTGTTGTGAAATATATAAATATGTGTCTTGATGTCTATAATGTTAAAGAAGATCCACCTAAATTCAAATTCTATGTGGGTCTTTCAGTCCCACAATGTATGTGCTTATGGGGATATCTTGGTCCATCAGTAAACAAACCACACAGGCTAATTTACGTCACATCCATAGCATGGTTTCAGATTATGTGATTGTTCTATTTATAGTTAACCTTATCTACTCACTGACAAATCAGTCTCACTTGCGGACAAACTTGTTGCAATACCAGTAGTGTATTAAACAAACAATTACCTGCATTTTTTTTATCTTTTATAACTTCAATTATATATGATTTAGTAAAGACTGATGCAACATTCTTTTATATCTAGTAACATTATTGAATGTTTAAAACTATAGAAAAAAGGTTCGAAGAATATTATTTTTTTGGTTGAAATATTAGTTTAAAATATTAATGGAAAGTACTCTGAAAAGTAACCCACACAAAGTCCTCTTGCATAATTCCGTATACAAAAGAAGAACCAGGTACCCTTTGCAACAAAATCTTCTAAAAATTCTCTTTTTAAATTTTCTATAAGAGTCTATTTTAATTTACCATGGAAGAATATCATAGATGAATATTTATACTTTAAGAGCCCCCAAAAAGGACATCTTATAGAAAATGACATATATGTATGTAATTTTATCATTATGACTCATTAAGAAAATATGCATCTTGCACTGTTACGAACGCAGAATCAATTTACTGTGAATCTAACTCACACAAGAGTTCTTTTCAAATATTTTTTTTATTCTCATAACTCCATTTTTGTACTTTAAGATTCTTACAATAGATGACATTTTAAATAAAAATAAATAGTAGACTAAAGACAACAGAAAACCGCAATTTTGAAAATTATATCCTAAAAATGTACGAAAAGGACCTTTTCAACCCAAACAACAATGTGTTGGAAGTTTAAGATTTTAATTTTTGTTTCGGATATAGATTAATTTTGATTTTAGTTTGAGATATTGATGAAATTATGTTCAAAAACATGTTAAATTCGCAATACATATCAAAATGGTTTCAACAACACCTAATACTGATGGATAACATTTTCAACATACCAAAATACAAAAATTGTTGAAAATTTTTTCAAGTATATGATATAAACTCTATAAGGTTCGAATTCAAGAAGGCTTTGACAACTATTATTTTTGACCTTGCGAGTCAATCAAATGCAGGGGATTTATTCAACCAAATACATTTATATATTTCAAAGACACTCTTTACCAAGACAAAACATTTATTTGGAATATTAATTTTTTATACTGTGTTTCAGATTAAAATGAATTCTTTTTTAGTTAAATTTGTCTTTCCATGCCAAAATCTACACAAAAATAGAATGCAAAAAGTATTTTATATTGAGTCAGATAATTTACTTCAAAATCGAATCTGCAAGTGATTATTGGTCAGAGAATCAATTGTGAAACTAATTCATTATAGTATGGACTGTATAGTTGTTTACATTTCCAGTAGCTAAAAATACAACAAAAAATAAAGTAAAATCTGTTTTCTAAAGGGGAACATTAGAATTAGGACATATTTGTTAAGATTGATAATATGAATACGCTTAATTAATATAAAACACTGAAAATCTTTTTAACTTTACAAATGAACATTTTGTGGGATTTTTTGTTAATTTATTTATTTATTATATATTAATATAGTTAAACACAATGTAAATGTTTACTTTCCAATTTTATAAATTGATATGCATTACTGCTGTTAATGTTATAAGTATATAGTTATAAGTTAAAATGATACAATCATGCTGAGTGTTTGTCTGCAACATCCGCAGATAGAGTAAATATCTACAAAATCTGCATCTCATTAGATGACGTATAACATAGGGGAATCTGATCCTATGCTATTTCACGTGAATTTAAATTCCTTAAAATCAAGATACATATTTATATATTTCACTCCAGTTTCCCTCTCGGAGGTCTTGTTAAATGCACTACCTTCTTGGTTCTTTAATGTGCATTGAAGAAGTTCAATTTTAAACTGAAGTAAAGTGTAATGATGTTTTGATACAGAATTTTCTATTCTGTATTGGTCCAACCAAATTTTTTTTCTGTTTGTGTAGTTTCTGTATTAGTAGGTGGATTTACTTGCACAGCAAAATCAGTTTTGTTAGATTAATGATCACAAAAGGTAATCAACAAATACTAGAATATGTTTTATACATCACTTTGATTAGTGGAAGCAGGAATTGGATCAGGGTCAGCATCTGTAGGTCCTTTCCTCCAACAAAATGTTCACTGCATATGTATATCCTTTTTACCCTGTCAGTTGTAAAGCCTTTTCCTCTTCTTGTATTTATTCATTTTGTGCATTTTTCTCTGTCCGTCCATGGCTTAGGAAATCTAATAAATTCCACTCTTTCCAGGCAATCTTTGTGTGTAAGACATGAATCAATATGAAAAGTACTATATCATCCGTTTTTTGTTGCAATATTCTTCACCAAATTATCCATGATAAATGTTTTTATATCAAGATACTATTTTATATCTCTGAGTTACTACAGTTATTGTTTGTATAGCATACTACTATAGTGTATTAATGCATATAGGAAAAAAGTTTTTCCGCAAGTGAGATTGATTAATCAGTATATAGATAAGGTAATCTATAAATAAAATAAACAGATAATCTGATCCTATGCTATCTCAAGAAAACTCCGGAGGCTCTCCGAATAGTGAGATGACGACTAGATATTTTTTGAAAATACTTTGTAACAAACATTTTGATTGGCTGACAAAAGTACAAAACTTACGGTATGGAATGAAAACCTTACGGTATGGTATTGAAAACCAACGCGTTGGTTTTTAATACCGTATGAATTACGAATCAACGCGTTGGATTTTAATACCGTATGAATTACGAATCAACGCGTTGAAAATGAAGACCAACACGTTGAAATTGAAAACCAACGCGTTGAAAATGAAAACCTGAAAACCAACGCGTTGAAAGTAAAAACCAACGCGTTGATAGTAAAAACCAACGCATTGAAAATTGCATACGGTGTGTTCATACTGCCAATGACACGAACGGCCAGTCATAGAATTACGTGTTTGAATTGAATGTTATGACATTGACAATTCAGGCAGGATTCTGGTGAACCACGTGTCTAGTAAATAATCATAATAAGTTTCATTTTTCATCACGTAAAAAATATTCACACGGACACACATTTTAGCATATGAAGTTTGGTATTCTTGTTATTTAACTTTTAAATACCCCTGAAATAATTTGTTAAAACCTAGACGACGTATTACACAGAATTCATTGGTTGGCAATAACAAATCCCGTTAGGTTATTATGTTGAGTAACATATGTTTGTCATTAAATTTGAAATCTGTTAAAAAAAACCACGCAAAAGTAAAATTAACTTACTAGTAAAATGAGTGGTTTATAACCTAGAATTGATTTTTTTTTCAAAATCGAAAAAAACCTGTTCAGCAATTTAACTTTAATATAGGTTCACATGTATTATCAGCAACTATATTTGCTTACAGTTACTAACTATGGTAAATATAATTGCATTGTTAATCCTGATTTGATTTTTTCAAAGCTTTTATTCCACTTTGTAAATACAGCTATTACGCACACCACGCATATTTTCGGGACATATGTGATTTTGTTTTATATAGCTTGTCTTGTTAACTTTCTGGTTTCCTGATATGATATCTATGTTTCATCTCGAAGAGACATCACTTCGAAATGTTACCAGAAAAATAGATATGATTAGCGGTGAAATGAATTGGTGAGAGAGACTCAAAAGGAAGGAGTTGTACTAAATTTCAACATAAGAGTAAACTCTTGAAAGTTCGGGTCCATATAAATGTTGAAAATATGCCACACAACAAATTAATTTGACCTTTGAAAAAATAGTAGACTGAAGTGCATATGAACTTTCTATTTTATTATATATCTATCTGTTACGAAAATTCATGCCATAACAGGAGTTCTTTTCAGAAATTGCATTATCTAATTTACAGAATTTATATGCCTAGGCATTTACACAATTATTGACATAGTTGTGTAGACCTGTGTGCACGTGTAGTAAAGCAGAGAAAAAAACTATTATGAACAGACAATATTAGTTACATAGTATGGTAGTGACCTAATACGGTATATATGGGGTCAGTAAATTCCATATGGGGTGAAAGCGAAACTCGAATCCCAATATGGAATTAACTGACCCCATATATACCGTATTACGTCACTAGCACACTGTGTAACGAATTTATCTTACCGACTATCTTAAAGTTTTAAAATTTAGACTTGTGATCTATCAAAATCAACAAGCCAGTCAACGATACTGTTAGCATTACGAAACTACTTCTATCGATCCTACAAGAACAATAGCCAACGATAACAACTTTTTAGGTTTAAACGTATTTAATGCATTTATTTCAATCTTCATCATCAATTTCTTCGTCTGTTGAAACCTTTAAGATTTTTTCTCAGTTCCGTTTTGTTTTTGTAAAGGGACGTAACACCACTACTAACTGTGTATGAAATAACCCCCGCTTCCCTACTACATAATATGGAATATAAAGGGACGTAATTCCACTACTAACCGTGTATGAAATAACCCCCGCTTCCCTACTACATAAAATGGAATATAAAGGGACGTAACTCCACTACTAACCGTGTATGAAATAAGCCGCGCGTCCCTACTAACCAAATATCAAATATACACGGTCTTCATGCGGACGCTTTTAACCAATCACATTCCTAGAAATATATAGGAAGTAAGATAAACAATGTTAGATTCGACTTAAACATATAAAAGAGGGACGGATGATACCAAAGGGACAGTCAAACTCATAAATCTAAAACAAACTGACAACGCCATGGCTAAAATTGAAAAAGACAAACAGACAAACAATAGTACACATGACACAACATATAAAACTAAAGAATAAACAACACGAACCCCACCGAAAACTAGGGGTGATCTCAGGTGCTCCGGAAGGGTAAGCAGATCCTGCTCCACATGTGGCACCCGTCGTGTTGCTTATGTGATAAAAAATCCGGTAAATAGTCTAATTCGGTAGGTCACATTCATGAAAGGGAAGGGGATTGTAGTTACGACGTAAGGAACATATCCGATATCATTAGTGAAACGGTTATTCCATAACGGTCAACCAACTCGTGATGGCGTCCGTAAAATTTACGAAGTGATGATTTCAACTTCACCATTTGGAACTCTTGGTTTAATAGCGTCCTTGTGAGCAGCAACCCTCTATCAAGAACATCATGATAGGAAATGCAAGCACGGCAGTATCGTATCAAATGGTCACTCTCTGATAAGGGTTTTTCTTGGGATATCACTGAACGAACTCGAATCAGTGCATAATTAATTCTAGAGAATTAAGCAATAATCAAAATTACGTAGTGTCAGGTCAGAAAAATTGATGCCATATCATCAATAGTTGGGCATATGGTCATTCAAAGAACAATTTAGATAATCTTGTAAACGAAATGGTCCTTTGATAAAACAATTTGTTAACTTCAACTGACACTCATTCATTTCAAATTAACAAAGAAAATTAAACTGCACTTTTGGGTGTTGACAACTATATTTCCTTAAGCTTGATGAAAGCAAAAATAAATTTATATTTCGAAATTTGTTTAAGAAAAGGTATTTTTTTTGATGATTGATATTTTTCATATGAAACAGAAAAAAGGGATTGAAAAGTTAATAGCAAGTCTGTGTAAATGTATAGTCCGTCAATTATATTTAACAGATAACTTTTATATGAAATATCAGGATGGATCAAACATATATGGAAAACAAGTTAACAACCACCGTTTCAATGCTCGTGTCTTTTTATCTGTGTCCCGACGAAATCCTTAAAAAAAAATTGAAGAGTACTTTAACCAAAATACATTTACAATTGACAGATTGAACCAAAGCAGGATTGGCTTATCCCGTACCAGCTATTAGTATTGCTCCATTCAGAGTTCACGCGATTTCCTCAGTCTTTGTTTTACGCCGTATGTGTATCGTTTAATGGATAAATGAGAGTCCAACTGAGCTACATTGAGATAGACAAAAAGGAAAATTTCCAAAACGTAAAATGAAGAAATGGATATGTCTACATGCAAAACATTTAAGTCTTACCCAATCTTTTATAATAGTCTTTTTTTGTGTTGAGCGTTGTTAAATGCTGTTTGTCAATTGATTGCTGTTTTCTTTTTAATTTCTTGTCATGCGAGTGATTTTTTCGATAAGTTTGAACTTACCTTTGAAATATTTCGTCTTTTTTGGATGATTGTTTCTAATATGCAATGAATTTTGCTTAATTTGTTGAAATTAATGACCTTCCGTGTGTCCGTCCAACTATCCATCCATATCTCCGTCCGTCCGTCCGTCCGTCCGTTGGTCCGTCCGTCCGTCCGTTGGTCCGTCCGTGTATTATTTCTCCCATTAATCCGTCATTCCATCCAGCATTTAAAATCGGACCGTTCCATGAATATTTTGCGTCGCATCTTTCTCAGGATTTACATAACAAAGATTTCTAAATTTTGGATGCAGGGTTAATATAAGTTAGTTTTACTATGTGTTACGTTTTCAGATTCAACACTCAACAACTTCCGGTTAACAATATACTTAAATCACTTTACACATGAAATCAAAATTGAAAGAATTCGTCATATTTTTCTCAGGAACAACATTACAACAATTTCTGAAATTAGGTTTCAGGTTTTATACAAGTTGGGTATACTGTGTGTTATATTTCAGATCTATCACTCAACAACTTCCTGTTAATGCCCGCGTAACACTCTCCCGATTTTTATATACGATGGACACCCGAATGCGAAAATTGAAAGTTCGTACGAAGTTGGTCCCGATCTCGTTAAAATACCAAAAAGTGACCGATGCAAGTACTATGAATAACGAAGTCTATATGATGGTGCCGAAATTATATACGATAGCAAAAGATAGACATACGACGGTTAACCGAAGACGGATATTTAAGCTTCATATCTCAGCCGAAGCCTACACGATGGATTATGAAGGCTACATAAAGGATTACGAATGATACACGATGGATTACGATGATGGCGCGATGGCAATACGTCTAATAGACGTCGTGTACATCTTACGGTGCATTTAAATTATATGCCGAAGGCATCACGCGTTTTAAATTGTTTGATCAATATTGAATAAAATTGAGAATGGAAATGGGGAATGTGTCAAAGAGACAACAACCCGACCATAGAAAAAAAAACAACAGCAGAAGGTCACCAACAGGTCTTAAATGTAGCGAGAAATTCCGCACCCGGAGGCGTCCTTCAGCTGGCCCTTACACAAATATATACTTGTTCAGTGATAATGAACGCCATAATAATTACCAAATTGTACACAAGAAACGAAAATTGAAACAATACAAGACTAACAAAGGCCAGAGGCTCCTGACTTGGGACAGGCGCAAAAATGCGGCGGGGTTAAACATGCGAGTTTGTGAGATCTCAACCCTCCCCCTATACCTCTAGCCAATGTAGAAAAGTAATGTCCGCATAACAATACGCACATTAAAATTCAGTTCAAGAGAAGTCCGAGTCTGATGTCAGAAGATGTAACCAAAGAAAATAAACAAAATGAAAATAATACATAAATAACAACAGACTACGACAGTTAACTGACATGCCAGCTCCAGACTTCAATTAAACTGACTGAAAGATTATGCTTTCATCATATGAACATCAGGCACAATCCTTCCCGTAAGGGTTTTAGTATCATACCATCATAACATATATGAGAAGAACATAATCCGTGTCATGCCAACCACTGGTTTTTTTAATAAATGGGTTTAGTTCCGATGCAAAGACCCATATATATAGGTGTAATACCACCATTGATTTCCCCCTATTAGTCTTTGTTAAATTTGCACTTTTCAAAAAATTGTGCAGAATTTATCTTTGTTTCAAATTAAGAAATACTTGGCACGATTAAAGATTTATCCTGTCCAGTTCTATAGAAAAAATTTCACATAACATTTCATTGCATATAAGAAAATAACCATCATTGGAGGTTAACCAATCAAATTTCTCCCCTTATTCTATCTGTGTACAAGGTTAAGTCACCATGTAACCTCAAG
Organism: Mytilus trossulus; assembly: GCF_036588685.1. Classification (NCBI taxonomy): domain Eukaryota; kingdom Metazoa; phylum Mollusca; class Bivalvia; order Mytilida; family Mytilidae; genus Mytilus; species Mytilus trossulus. The sequence continues at coordinate 56,902,449 of NC_086373.1, forward strand.
ATTACAAAATTTTCTATAGAAATCACAAATAAAAACAAATGGTGTTTTGAAATACCCAAGACATATGTTTATGACACAGAAACAGTTTTACTGCAATAAAATGTAGGATTAATTACCTACAACGGTCAAATTCAAGGGAATATTTTTTTGACCTACTTTCGTATGCAACCGGATGTGACGTACCATGATTTGGTGGTATTACACCTAAAGAAGACCTTTTTGTTTAATAAACTGAATGTGACTTTTTCCCTTTGTAATACTGGTTATTTCAAACCTTCTGTCAAGTTTTGTCATAATCAGTTCAGTTTGAGAAAAATCTAGTATATTGAAAGACGGCATCTACAGCGATTCGAGCAAAGTTTCTTCAACAAATCCAAACCAAGCTGCATCAAGATAGAATAGAGTGTGGACCAATAAATGATCAAATATCTATCTTATCTGCCTACAAACAGTTGAAAATGATACACAAGAAGATTTTAGGAAGATAAAATACCACTAATAAACCTCTTGGCTTCTTTGGGTCAATTTATACCTCTTATTATCTCAAAATTTCAACTTTTCAGCCCAAAAAATAAAAATATTGGGGTAATATTCACTCATTTATGGTAGAAATGTTATGAGAAATGAGTAATTGAAGCATTTTAGCAGAATGAACAATCCATATAAAAGTTTACTGTCTCCATGGAGGTTTCAATAAGTCCTTACGTCAAAATTAAATTTACGCCGCGTTCCAAAGTGGGACATAAAAGGCTTCTCTTTTAGTGAATAACTTGTCGTTACAACATTGAAAATAATTTCATCTCCTTATAACTATATATTTATTTAAGTATTACCTAGGAAAATGTTATACCAGAGCAAAATATAAGAAATAAGGAGAAAAAGCCCACCCCCTCACTTTCGTATGCAACCGGATGTGACGTATCATGATTTGGTGGTATTACACCTATAAGTGAATCAATGTTAACGGCAAAATATGCAATCTTTATTGACCTGACAACAGTATCGTAAGTATATCCCTTCTTAATAAGTCTATTTAAAGGTTTTGTTACTTTCTGAGGTGAATACTGACACATTTGTGCTTTATAAAGAATATTTCCATACAAAATTGGATGTGAAATACCTGAACGTATAAGAAGTCTGCATGTTGAGCTATATTTACGAATGATGTCCTTATATTGAATATATATTATATTGTGCATGTGTCATATACAAATATAGTGTCCATATTTGTCCCCAATATGTTACATACGAGGGGATGCCACGCTCCGCATTGCCTTCTTTATACTGTAAAATGTGTTCACTAGTCTGAGTAATCACCCATAATTATGCCCATGTTTACTGATCTATCTTAAAGGTAAGGTATTTGGTTCGTTGATCCCTTTTATTCAAAAAGAGCTCTTTCCAGGAGAATATCATAATAATATAGACAAAAGGAAGGATGTGGGGAAAGCAACAAAGCGGCAAAATATGACATATAAAAAACAAAATGGTTATGGAGTAAACATTCGTGTGACAACAACTCAGACGATACATAAAAAATCAGAATAATGAAGAAAAAGTTGGTTTCCCTATATTCGTGTACCTGCGGTGTTGGTGTACGAGGCGCGTTTATGATTTTCATTATGTTACTTGATATGAAAAATTGACAAAAAATAATATTTTTTCTTGTAAAAGTAAATCCTGAACCTGTAATAGCTGCTCTTTTTGTTCCATTTGAATTTAAAATAGAAACAACGCTGTCGCCTTTCTTGTTCTCATAGAATCATATGATATGAGCTCCATGATTTGTGAACGTTTATCTTAACTGTCGTATTAGGCTGACCAGTGCATATCGCGCATGGCACTTTAAATGTATTTTAGCGCGAAAATTAACTTACATTTAGCTGGATTTATTGCCGTCGTAGTTCAAACTTGTCGCCTTCGTACTTTTATTCGAAGGCAACACGACGAGATTACGAGATCTTCACGAAGTCGTGTTTCAATAGTAAAACTTTCGGGTAGCTTCGTGATTCATTCGTGTAGACATCGTAATGTCAAAACTGCCGGATGGAAACGATGGAAACACGAATGCAATACGATGTTCAAAGATGCATTCCCTGTGACATTACGATGGTGAGGTTTGTCTTACGAACTCAATACAAACCATCAACATCGGACGCACCTTCGGGGATTTTTTAACGTGTTAAAAAATTTAGAACCCTTCCCGAAGTTGTCCCCGACGGCTAAAAAAAGTGGCTGATGGTTCTACGATGGTTAAAGATGGCACTACGAATTGCCCGATCTGGATACGGTCAGTCCCGATTTTGAAAATTTCCATAATCGTGTTGCCATCGGCGTAAAAATCGGGACAGTGTGACGCGGGCATAACCGAACACTTACAATATTTTACACATGACATCCAAATTGAAATGTTTCATCACATCTAACTACATTACAAGGATTTTTGAATTTTGGTTTTAGTGTTTATATAATTCAGCTATACCGTGTGATTTGTTTTCAGATTCATCACTCAGCAGTTTTCTGTTTATCGAACACTTCCTTTGTTTTACACATGACAACCAAATTGAAATTTTTCGTCTTATTCTTTCTAGAAACTACATTACAAGGATTACTGAAATTTTGTTTCGGGGATAATATAAGTCAGATACTGTTTTTTTGTTTTCAGATTCATCACTCAACAACTTCTTGTTCATCGAGTACTTACAATATTTTACACATGACAATCAAGATGAAAATTTTCGTCACATTTTTCTTAGGAACCATGCATATTACAATTGACCCCATCAACTTAATTTTTTCTTCACAATGAATAAACTTATTTTTTAAATTATATAATGAAAATTATCAGCTCTGAACATTATTACTCTAAAACATGACACTGTTGTATGTGATGGTATAAAAACTATTTAAAACAAATTCCTTTTAAGCTTTGTGAAAAAAAGGTTTAAAAAATTTCATGAATTCAAATGTGTAACAAGTGATTATTTAAATCACCACTGGAAGGCCTTTGGTTGACTGACTAAGCATAAAATCATACCCGATGACAAACACGTTATAGGTAATTAATCAGTATTATTTACTAACTAAAGTTTTACGGCCGCCGACACTTTTATGAATTTCGTTCTATATACACGAAGCAGTCATATAAATTATGTTGGCCAAAATGTAGATTTGATATTAATAGCAATTGTTATCTAGATAAAATCTATGAACGGTTTTCACTGATTTAAATTAGTGTCTCTTTCATAACAGTCTTGAACTCTAAAAAAAAATATAAGATAAAAGACACAGCTATCTTTAGTGTTTGGTGCAGGTTGGCTGTCACTATGCACCTCAGTCACTTTAGTTTTGAAAGTGCTTAATTAAAGCGATCGTGCACTGGACATACTTCCATTGGCGGTGACAAATTTAAAAATACAAAATACAAATGCAACATATATGTATAGTGGTTAACATTTCTGTAAAAGAGGGACGAAAGATACCAAAGGGACAGACACATTCATAAATCTAAAACAAACTGACAACGCCATGGATAAAAATGAAAAAGACAAACAGACAAACAATAGTACACATCACACATCATAGAAAACTAAAAAATAAACAACACGAACCCCACTTAAAACTAGGGGTGATCTCAGGTGTTCCGGAAGGGTAAGCAGATCCTGCTCCACATTTGGCACCCGTCGTGTTGCTTATGTGATAACAAATCCGGTAAATAGTCTAATTCGGTAGGTCACATTCATGAAAGGGAAGGGATTGTATTTACAACGTAAAGAACATATCCGATATCATTTGTGAAACGCTTATTCCATAACGGTCAACCAACTCGTGATGGCGTCCGTAAAATTTACGAAGGGATGATTTCAACTTCAGCATTTTGAACTCTTGGCTTAAAAGCTTCCTTGTGAGCAGCAACCCTCTATCAAGAAAATCATAATAGGAAATGCAAGCACGGGAATATCGCATCAATTGGGAGATATATACCCCGTATGCAGGTGCTGCTGGAATGTTGATATTTACAAATGGAAAGATCACAATTAGAAAGCTGAAATCATCTCTTTTGTCGTAATGACAAATAAGAAAATATGATTAAATAGTATTCACCAGAATCTAAAATTTCTTTTTTTCACTTCGATTTTGTTTTCTCAGTAATAACGACCATTTTGGAAGAGCCAATCCCGAATGCACTTCAGCATATTGTGCACGTGGTTTAACTTATTGTATAGTTCCCATAGAGTATCACCAGCCTTGTAGTCAGCACTTCTGTGAGCTGACATGAATTATCTTTGATATGTTCATATATATAAATTTTCTGTTTACAAAACTTTTGAATTTTTGAAATACTAAAGCTTTTTTACCCCGGAAATAGATTATCTTAGCTGTATATATGAGAGGTTTATTTAAAAGACGACTGATACATTCATTCAGCTGAAAATATCTTTATATGTAGGAATTTAACTCTAAGATATGGAACGCCACAGCTGTCTTATGTGGAACTCTGATATAACTTTATGTTGTTTTATTGTTACTTAATGACATTTTGTCTTTACTTAATATGGTTTTGTCATTACGTAATGATGTTTCATAGAGATTTCCAATAAAATGACTTTACTCGACATAACCGACCTAACTCAACGTATTTCGCCCTACTGCATTGAAGCATGACGGAGGGAAGCATACACTGCAATGCATGTTTTTCTCTTTGAACACGCATTGTTGCTGGAATATGCCTTCAGTAAAAATCAACCCCAACTATTTGTTTTACTCTTTAAATATTTTGTCATTAAACTTTGAATGATTTTATTGACATAAATACTATAATGGAACAAGTAAATTAGCAACTTGTAATCAAACACACCCATCATTTCTTGTCATTTCACTTGACCCATATTTAAGTTCTTCTCACATTATGAATTTTAGAAACTACCAAGACGACATTTAGCATACAAGATAATTTGATATGGGCAAACATTTATATCAATGATATATTTTTCCAAAGTACTTTCTCGTTTTTACCTTTACCAAATTATGGGGCGAGGTTTTTGTTTAAGTATACCTAAACTTGCATCCGAGGATACAGGGGTAGAGGGCGTACTCCCCATTTTCGATCGCTAAATAAGTTTTAAAGTCTCATGTTTTTCCACAATATCATTTTTAGCGTATAATTGTCCAAATTGGTTTTTGCATCGCTTCGCTCGTCAGTATAAATTCAATTATTGAAAACTACACCCTCTTTCAAATATCTTGGATCAGGCCATAATCACGAACTGTATTGCACAAAAAAACCCTTATATGATTGTCGTTTGACTTTGATAAGTACTTTTTAAAAACAACAATGTCTGAAATATAAAAAAGGCAACAGTAGTATACCGCTGTTCAAAACTCATAAATCCATGGACAAAAAACAAAATCGGGGTAACAAACTAAAACCGAGGGAAACGCATTAAATATAAGAGGAGAACAACGACACAACACCGAAATGCAACACACACAGAAACGGACCAAGCAACAGACAAAACACCACGAGAATAACAAATATAACAGCAAAACCAAATACGTGAATTTGGGATAGACAAGTACCGTGCCACGTCTTATCTCAATATCTCAAAAATAAGAGAAAACACAAACGACTCAACGTTAAAATGCAACACACACAGAAACGAAGAATATTATAACAATGGCCATCTTCCTGACTTGGTACAGGACACTTTTAAAGGGGAATAAAAGTGGTGGGTTGAACCTGGTTGTATGGCATGCCAAACCTCGCACTTTAATGGCACATTAGGCATCTCGCATGTGATTTAAAAGTTAAAGACTACAAACTGAATTAGATTTTTCAGTGATTTAGTAGCTCAATGAATACAGAAATGTGATACTGACGTGTAATCTAATGGACACATGGGCACTACATAAAATCTGCTATACAATTATGACCACTAATGGTCCTACAGATACTCTGTTCTTTTGACATGACAAAAGGTCTCGCTTTTCTAAACTGTCTATTGTTTTTTGATTTTTTATTTGTGATATATACAAAAATCAAGGTGTAGTATGAGACAACTCTTCACAAGAGAACAATTTTAACAACTATAGTTCAACGAAGAGGTCTCAACAATGAGCAAAGCCCATACAGCATAGTCAACTATAAGAGGCTCCAAAATGATAAATGTAAAACAACAAAAACTAACAGCCAATTTAATGTTACAGAAAAAATCAACGAAAACACAACAACAAACGATAAGCACTGAATTAAAAGCTTCTGACTTAGAACAGTCACATTCATACTAGGACAATGGTGTAACAATACTAAAACAATATTATAAACGGGATAAATATTTTTTATTTATTAGTTGAAGTTGTTTTAAAGATAGTGTTTAGCAGCTGTGGATACTATCATTTCGGTACATGGAGCTTATTTGGAAATACTAGAAATGGCCAGCTATTTTTATGCTTCGTTTCAGTCTCACGAGTCAATCCCTTTCTATCTGTTTTAATTTTGATCATGATCATTTGATAAACATACTTCTATGATCTCAATTGGCTATTACTTGGATATTTATAAAAAACTATGTATCATAGATATATGCATGCGTAAAATAAGTTCTCGACATAAACTGGCTAAAATATAAAATAGGAATTTAACCTCACGTTATACTTACGACGAAGAAGCCTCAAGCTATATATAATACATATACTTACGATGAAGATTATGCCTCAAGCTTTAGTACTTATGATGATGATGCTACGGATGCATGTCTTGTATCCAGCGACAAGTATTACATATATATTAAGGATGATGAAAATTAATTATAATCATAAATACATATACCTTTTTAAACATGCCCGACAATTAAGAGTCGCATTTTCATATTCTAGCTTACAAGAGAGTGTTTCCACTATAAAGAAACACTTATCTTTCTACGAGTAAACCAATACCTGCTCTTGCTCGTGAATGCATCATGCTTGGTGGAGAAGCCGAAAAATACAGTCAAAAAGTCATTCGATCAGGGGGTCCAACAGAATAATTGAATTTGTATTCGAGGCTAGCCTGCTACCAGTCAATCCCATATACAAGTATATAATTATGAATATAATTTTTTTTTTCAGTCGTGTAACACCTTCACTGGTGATCCTGTCATTGGATCTGTCGCATAGTTGTTACTTTTATATATATATACCTCCAAAGCGAGACAAAAGTTGAAACTTAAAATATTTGCTAACTCAATAAATATCTTATGCGATAGCTTTAGAATCTACTTATAATTGATTAATACGAGTAAAAGAAAATTCCCGTAAAGACTGAAGTGACAGTATAGGTGTCTCAAAAATGTAACAACTATGTAAATTGACATTCTCATCCACTTTTAATTAGAAATACTTTGGGAAAGGATATTTTAAGCCAATTACTATAATAAGTTGATAGTTTACTATTCACAGTGGCTAATACAGGTTACTAGTCATCAATTGATAATCAAGTACACCTTCTAAATTACAATAAACGAATTGGTGTATACATTTATTACACACATTATTATCAACTACAATTTTCTTTTTTTAATGTTCGTTGACTTTCATTTGAAAAAAAAGTTTATTTCAACTACTAAAATTTAAAGAAGTACATGACCTGTTATGTTTTTTTTTTAATATTCACTTCCCGTTGACGTACGTTTTCTCTGTTGAATTTGTTTTTAGAAGATTGTAAATTGAGGAGATAAAGTGCAGAAGAAGAGAACGTTTGAAATGATACTTATTCTTTAGTTTTCTATGTTGTGTCATGTGTACTATTGTTTTTCTGTTTGTCTTTTTCATTTTTAGCCATGGCGTTTTCAGTTTGTTTTAGATTTACGAGTTTGACTGTCCCTTTGGTATCTTTCGTCCCTCTTTTAATAAAGTATGATGCAATCCCAGTTTTCTGATCATCATTTTGAGTTCATTTTTTTTCTGAAATTACGACAAAATCTATATAAATTAATACCCACGGAAATTAAATATTATAAAACATTAAAAATCGAAAAGAAAAATCTAGCTGATAACGACAAACAAAATCAATACACATATCAAATAATAGGTTCATTAAATTTTGCAATTACATTTGAAAATCAAAGGCATTGTCAAAACCATGAAAGACAACTCCAATGAATCGTATGATAGGTAAAGATACGTGGTCTTATAGTAGTGAAGTTTAGGCGGGAATCTCAATAATCACGTGTTATATACAAATCATAATTTCTCTCGTGTTTCCTCATCTTAGAAATATTTGATATGGATAAAATTTATTATGAATGGGTTTCATAGTTTAGGAATACTTAGTTAAAACTTGAGTAACGCATTTAACAAAATGAATTGGTTAGCAATAACCGGTCCCGTTACGTGCGTACGTCGAGTTAGGTACGTATGTTATTTTATTGGAAATCTCTATTAATATAACTCAATATGGAATAGTCATTACTTAATGATATTTCGATATTACACGATATGGTTTCGTATTGACTTGATATAGTTTTGTCATTACTTATTACGGTTTTGTCATTACCATGACTATATCAAGTCAATACGAAACAATATCGTGTACTATCGAAATATCATTAAGTAATGACTATTCCATTTTAAGTTATATTAATACATCATTATGTAATGTCAAAACCATATTAAGGAAAGACAAAACAACATATAAGTAATATCAGAGATCCACATAAGATAGCTTTGGCGTTCCATACTCAGATAAAAGACGCAGTTGCATAAATAAAATAACTGGTACTCTACTATTTGAAATAAACACCTAAAATACAACTGTGTGGTGTCAAATGCGTTATACACATTAAAACTAGTGTTGTCAAATTGTACATGTTTGCCTAACCGGTTACTCGGATAATCGTTCGACCGATTAACCGGTTAACCGGTAATTTAAGATGGTGTTTGAAAGCCTTACCAATAGAACCCATAGATATAAGATGTGGTATGAGTTTCAATTTGACAACCTTCCATCCAAGTCATAAATACGCTTTTAGAATTGAAGTGTTTCCTTTAGCATTGTAAGGCTTGTCTGTGAGGATTCCTGGCGAAGTTTGACTTTTAATTATCAAATACACCGTATCAACTATAGCGTTTGTACATACTTCAGATTAAAAAATCCGAAAAAAATCTTAATCTCGTAGAATTGAATATGTCATATGTCTGACACCGATTATTCCTTCCTTTTCTCTTGTTGTCTCCGAAAATAAGGGGTGTGTTTCAATTTGAAATGATTAATTATAAAAAAGAATGAGACCAAAACACACAGATTGATTGATTGTTGGTTGCTTAACGTCCAGTGGCAAATATTTCATGCATATTCAGGACGATCCAAAACACACAGAAATTAACAACTATATGTCATTGCACATGCTGAACGACCTGTTTCTTCACTGTGTTTTCTTTTTGTCTTTAAGCATGTGACTCGTACTTTCATGTATACATTGACTATGTACATTCACATTGGTTTGCATTTCACAATTTTGAAATCTAAAGTAAGACTAACTCTTGCACTATGGAGGTTGCACATTTAAATGTAGGTTTACAAAATATTAGATCGTAAACAAAATAATGAAGTAATTAGTAAAATTAAATCTCATTACTGATTTAATGTTACTGTTAAAAAAACATGTTTACTAATTATGTTTCTTCAAGATCCTGCCCGAACGCTAATTAATTCAATGTTTTTATGATTAAAAATAGCAATCAATATACTGGACAATTGATCCGTCAAACTAATTACCACGACGACAATTTAAAAAAGAACCAACATAACTATGAAAGGATTTTCAACACACATTTATTTTAAATCTATCGAAATTGAAAAAAAGTCCGGTTAACCGGTTAGCGTTTTTGGTATTCGGTATTCGGTCGTTCGACCGATTAACCGGTTAACCGGTTAACCGTTGACAACACTAATTAAAACATATCTAGAACAAACATACACCTGTCCTAAGTCAGAAATCTAATGTACAGTAATTGTCGTTTGTTTATGTAATATATATGTGTTTCTCGTTTCTCTTTTTTTTTTATATAGATTAGACCGTTAGTTTTCCCGTTTGAATGGTTTTACACTAGTACTTTTGGGGCCCTTTATAGCTTGCTGTTCGGTGTGAGCCAAGGCTCCATGTTGAAGGCCGTACATTGACCTATAATGGTTTACCTTTTTATAAATTATTATTTGGATGGAGAGTTGTCTCATTAGCACTCACACCACACTTCCTATATCTATGGTGTACTTACATTTGTTGTATTGGATATTTTTCATAGAACACGGCTTTGGCGCTGAGTAAGAAAACAAAAGAAAATCATATGAATATGCATGTTCGTGAAATACGTTAACCTCTTTACAAATCCAGAAAATATAAAGCTAATTTGTTGTTTCATAGTGATATTAAGATGATAACACAATATTGACTGTTGTACCCCTATTTTTGACATTTTTACTCTATGAGTATGTTTGTTTTGTTCATACATCGTTGACAATGTAATGGAATTTGATGCGACTGTCATACAAGTGAGAGGTTTAGCTAGCTACAAAACCAGGTTCAATCCACCATTTTCTACATAAGAAAATGCCTGTACCAAGTCAGGAAATGACATTGTTATCCATTCGTTTGATGTGTTTGGACATTTGATTTTGCCTTTTGATTTTGGATTTTCCTTTTTGAATTTTCCTCGGAGTTCAGTATTTTTGTGATTTTCTTTTTTATATCATGTTATATTTATTCTGCAATTTATCTTTGAAATATAACTACAAAACGCAGCTGATGCATTTCCTTAGATTTCAAATGATTAAAAATTGAATGTCAGTCTCAAGACATCCCATATTTATTTAGATTCTGCAATTAAGAATTATACGATTTTCGTTTAACACATACATGAAAGACTTTATCATTCGATAGTGTGTCAATACTTTTATTTAATGTTATAATTTCAAACAAAAATAAAAGTTAACAGTCTTGATATATTACGAAATATGTAGCCTGTGACTGTAGATACGAACTAGTAATCATTTGAATTATTGAAATAACCGTCACATCTTTGAATTGCATAAGGTACTGTTTTTCTCCCACCGTTCATAAGTACTGTTAGCTCTGTACTGTGTACCTTTTATGTTGTAATTAATGTTTAAATACCCTGCCAAGTTCATTCAGTATTTTTGATTATGGACTTTCCGATATGATTTTTCTCTAAGTTCAGTATTTTTGGTGATTTTACTTTTGTTATTGTTTTTTTTGTTTTAGTATCGATCGGATTGGCTAATTTATTTTCAATAAATTCATCATTTCAACTTCTAGTTTTAGTTTTTTTTATATGTTGCACTGAAACAACCCTGTCAAAGGTAAGGGGAGTGATTTGCGCCTTCAAACATGTTTAACCTTATTTGCCACATTCTTCCTGAGCCTGTTTCAAGTCAGAATCCTGTAGTTCTGTGGTTGGTTTATGGCTTTATACTGATATTGATTATTTCCGGACACGCTATAACTTTCGTCTCAAATATCTATGTGATCGTGAAATTAAGAATACTAAGTACTACCAAAACTACAGGTTTGCTCCATACCTTGATACTTTAAACAGGATTTTGGTTTGGTTTGGTTTTACTTTTTTCTTATCTCCGGTATTGACAAGTTTCAATTTTGCTCAGTTATATATGGATTACGTAATAGTGCTTTGATTCAGACTCAAACATAGCAGTGATCAATGATTTAGAATATCAAGAGTTTACGATCCACGTGAGAAATGAGTTGAAAGATACGATGTTTATTACAGCAGAGTCACTACTGACATATTTGTGCAATCTTGGATCTGCTGAAGCTGTTGTCTGGTTTGTCAATTTACCGATTGTGACATTTTGACTAAGTGTGGATTTGCAAGCAGGAGGCTGAATGCATAACTTGAATTGTATCTTCTTAATTGTTAACATCTGTTGTATTTAATTTAATGAAATTAAGTTCTTTCAGAGTGAATCGGAGTAATACATCTGCCAAAATCAATATTGTGTCTGTTTATGTTATGTCAGTGCACATGGGTCAACATTATTCAAGGACTTTATGATTTAATTTTTTGAAATTTTTTCCTCAGGCATAGATTGGCCAAACTTTTAGGAATTTTGGTCCTCAATGCTCTTCTTCTTCACACTTTTTCTCGCCTTTTAAACTTTTTTGGATTCGAGCGTCACTGATGAGTCTTATGTAGACGAAACGCGCGTTTAGCGTATATACAAAATTTAGTCCTATTATCTATGATGAGTTTATTTACTACATTTGTTGATTTGGGATTTTCTCGTATCCTATATACAGTAGACTTTTGGGTTTCCTGTTTGAATGGTTTTATACAAGTCCTTTTGGGGTCCCTTTCTGGCTATTTGGTGTGAGCCAAGGCTCCGTATTGAAGGCCATACTTTGACCTATAATTGTTTACTTTTATAAATTATGACTTGCATGGAGAGTTGATATCATTGATACGCATACTACATCTAAATATTTGCAGATAAAAAGAACAACTAAAATAAACCTTGTAATGAGAACAGCCTCTCCTTTTTTCAAATTTTGATTGTTAAATAAAAATTCTTTTTCACTAATATGAAAACTGAAACAATAAAATAAAAGATATTTGTAAAAACAGATTTTTAAATCCTAAAATGATTTTCAGATTTATCAAATTCTGAGAGATAGATGATCTAGTTTTGAGGTCTTGTTAAATAAAAAAACGCTAATACGGTGTTTTTTTGTTTGTTTTTTTTGGCCTGTTTTAAAAAAAACCACTTTATTTTCCTACATTCCTTAATAAAATTTACATAAGTTTCATGGTAACAAACAATAGTTGATTAGCTATATTTCGAATAAGGTAACAACAGCAAACACATCACAGACAATGGTTAACAGAATGTAGGAAAGAAAGTAACAGACGATGTGTCAAAGACTAATATAAAAGTCACAGGACAAATTGTCATAATTCAATTTTGAGATTATTTATCTTTGAATAAGAAAACTCTTTTGTTAAAACTATATTTGTATTTTTTTTAACTATAACATACGAATTATGAAAACAATGAATAATGTATCGTCATGAGACAGAAAGGCTATGTATACATATATTGTGTGAATGCTTGAGTAAGTTACTGTTACATTTTACGACAAATTCTTTTATGGTTGGTTAAGGTAAAAACAATAAATCTTTAGAACTAATTCGTCTTTTTAAATTACGTGTTATTGTCGCACTTTAAAACTAATGCTTTAACAAAAGTGTTGGAAACTGCTTCAGGTTTGTAAACTATGATTATTTTATTTGTTATATCTGTTTCATTAACACAAAAAAAGGTTTATGCGGTTGAGAAGAAACTAAACGAAAATATTTCCAAAATTCAAGAAAATGTAACATATATATTCAATAGTTTCATTGTATATTCGTTAATAGTTACGTTTTGCTAACCAGCGATATCCTAATTTTCTGTGATAACATTTTATAGCATATCCTACCATGTCTCTTATTTTGATGTTTAATATTTTATAGCATGTTTGTAATACCAGAAATATCTTTACCTGTTTTATAATTTGCTAATAAAAATGAGTAGAAAAAATACTTGTCAAAATAAGAAGAAAGGGTATTAATTACAATGATATATTTCTACACTAAAGACCGGATGACATTTCTCACTACATTGAAGACCTGTTGGTGACCTTCTGTTGTTGTTTTTTTCTACGGTCGGGTTGTTGTCTCTTTGACACATTCCCCATTTCCATTCTCAATTTTACAGTGTCAAACTCACCAATAAAATTGTTCAAGCAAAAAACTCAAGCTTTTATTTTAATGTTTGAAGAGGTTGATCATTCTAATTTTTGTGTTTTCTTTTAAAATATTTGTAGTTCATGTTTTTCAAAATGCATTGCATTTCTCAAGATATTGAAAAACAGCATCGAAAATGATTACAACGTTTAGTTAAGTTTAAAGTTATAACTCGCTGATCCCTTTAACCTATAAATTATTTAAGCAAAACATGCCCATAAGGAGTGTTTTAATGTATTTTATTCATTAGATATGAACAGTATATAAAAATGATTCCATAATCATCATTTGTCTAAAAAGAATATGCACTATATAGCACTCACACCTTCCTTAAATTTTAACACATTTATTTATAGATGATTTGGAAGCAAGTAATTACAACTTATATTAATCCCTTTCCACTTGAATGTCCAAATAATAAGCAAGTCCAAACCTTATATGTGTAGTCGTTGAACTCTAGATTCCAAGGTTAAAGTAAAAGTACTACTTATTTCTGGCTATGCTAAACTTTTGTAGAATAATCATATAATCCAAAAATAAAAATAAAGAATAAGACAGTTTACTAATGTAAAGCGATAATCTATATTTGTATCAACTAATAATGTTGACGAAAATCTTTAAATATGTTGAATACAATTAGCTAACTCGGGGATCTCGGTGGTCAAGTGGTCTAGGTAATTACTACTATAATAACACTGAGGTTGTAAGTTTTAACCCTGCTTGTGCGAGTGCACTCGACTCAAATCTTATTTTGACAATGATTGTCAGTTTTCCTATCGAAGGTCGGTGGTTTTCTTTCTGTCATTCTGATTTCCTCCAAAAAAACTGACCGCAACGAAATAGCCCAAATGCGGTGCTTAAAAGAAGAGTTAAAACACAAAAAATCAAATCAAATTAGCTAACACTGAGCATGACGATGACTAAATTTAAAATGTATATAGTTCATCGTTTTTGCCTTATTGAAGATCAATAAATTTTAATTGGCGTCAGAGTTTTTAATATTTATTTTCCTGTATTATTGAATTTGAGTTTTGGAAATATTTCATTACGGTTAATTAAGGAAAACTATCCAACCTGATAATCATTATTTCCACTATTTTCTTTATCTAGAATGATCAATATAGCAGAAGGCAATACAATTTCATTTTAGTTGTGAAACTAAATGAACTTATTGTAAACAAGAAAATCCAAATGCCATTTAAGTTATTTCAATATTAGAATTATTTTAAGAAGAAAAGATAATAGTTGGCCTAATATTATGATAATTTACATTTTGTATTTTAATGATTAATAGGTAAAGATACACAGGTTATTACAGAAATATACAATTAAAACAATAAACCTGCCACCCAATGAAAATCTGATGTTTTATGCGTATTTCTTTTATTTGGTGGATATTGTAGTATAGTGTAATGAAATCATTAAGAAAATTTATGAAAACTGAAAAAAAAAACATATATACATGTATATACGGTACACAAAACTTAAAATATTGACTATTATAACATAAAGGCAAAATATATAATTATTATACATATATTCAGGAGCGTATTCTAATTTTTCGTATGAATAATTTGTGACCGATATCTAAACCCTATACCACAATAATTAAAGCAAATAAAATTCATACACAATAATAAAAACTTTTTGAAGTTAAAACAAAAAATCATTACTGATCACAATGTATCTTATCAGTTAAATATTTTTTCGTAACTTCAATTTTCAGTCTTAGATATAAAAATGAAATAATGAATCATTCTACACGACTTTTGTTCATTTCCAAACAATTTTATCAAGTCCATTTATAGTAATTGCTTTTACGATTGCGTGTTTTTTTGGTTCTTTGAAATGAAAACTATAGTTATTTTATAAAACTGCAATAGCACCATACGGTTTGTAATATTTATTATCAATTTATATAAAGAAAATTCGTGAACTCTTTAGTTGTTCATATACTATGTTATGACACCTTTGAATGAATTACAGTAATATCTTTACTACAAAAATGCAAATCAAAAGAAAAGTTAATGATTGCCAAAAAATAAAACTACACAATCATGGCATGTTTTGTCAAAGATTTAGATATCGGTCACACAATATATTCATTCCACCAGGAAAAACAGACTGGTCGAATGAAAATGTTATGTAGAGACAGGCCTGGTAAATTTACAACACTTTATAGTCATATCAATTAAGACTTTAGATATTAGATATCTGTACTTCAAAATAATATAGCCTGTTTGGGTAAAAAAAGTCAACCTTCTAAACATATGTTTAAACGTAATAGATTTGATATAATGTAAAGATATAACGATAATTGGCACATGCCACTCCGTACTAGTAAAACTTTTCTAAATAGACAGAAAATGTATCTGCAAAACTAATAGATAGAAAATGTATCTGCAAAACTAATAGATAGAAAATGTATCTGCAAAACAAATATATTGTAATTGCTCTTAAAGGGAAATCGAGAAACAAAATGTTTCGTTTACATGAAGAAAAAAAAACCCACAAGGAACATCAGTGCGGAAATAAACGAACAAAAGAATGTCATAAACTTGCAAAAACAAAAAAACAAAAACAAAAAAGGGCGGCAATTCAGATGGTACCGTTTGGGTAAATAATACACAACTTAAGACAACCATCGATTTGAGATAACTTTTGCTAAACGAGAAAGGAAAGAAAGTACCTGCGTCATACTCATTATACTGTCATAATGGGAAAATTGTCAATATATATTTTTTTTATTTTTAGCAGATTAATGAGTCTGATAGATTTTTTTGATATCTGGACTAATTTTGGCGATGCAATTTGACATTATAATTATATTAATTCCTTTCTTCAAGTAAAGATATAATAATTTAATCATAATTCTCTTTAAATTATTTCTTCGTAATACAAAAATGTAATATGAGATGAAATATTCAGATGAACAATAAAGGAATTTAACTTTAATGCACGCTTGTTATTTCTCCATTTGTGCTCATTCATTTTTGTTTTATAATGTTATATTTGAAATAAAATCGGTGCACTCGATATAGTTGAACCTTTTTCCTTTTTATTCTCTTTCACCTGATAAGAAACAAAACCCCAGAAGAACAAAAAAGTTCTTTCGAAGAATTAACCCGGACGATACCATATTTCAATGAATATTGTGAGGTCAATATTTTTCTTGATAAATATGCAAAATATTATTTACTCCAACATTTAAATTAGTTTGATATTTTGTTGTTGACAATTAGGAAATTCATTTTTAAAGTTCCATCGTTGATAAGTTTAACAATATACCTTCATTGACGCGCATTTTAACTTAAAAAAAAATGTGAAGTGTTGATAATTTATCGCTGCAATAAAGGGACATTATCAAACATATGAGATATTCGTTTTTGTGTTACATGTACATTGATGATGATTGCATACCGTCTTCGTATCAGTTATAAACATTTTAAATGAATATTATACGTTTCATTCTATCAAATGATCACCAAAACAGTAATGTACCTCACAAAAAGATGGGAAGTATAGAGTCGTCACTGATTATCTGTGTAAAAATGTATTGCCATTCAAAAATATACTATTTTGAATTGTTCATTCGTTAAAAATTGTTGAAAAAATTATCTTTTTTTCCAATATATTTTTTTTGTGAGAAAAGTTGATTGATTAAATAGAGAAGCATTGAGTCGCAAGAGCTGGCAGTCAGTGTATTTTTCCTTCACCGTTTTACGGGTGGTAAAAATTCATTTGTGTCTTACCTCATGCAGTAACAATAATAATTTGATTGTGTCTTGATAATAATTGTCTTACGTTTATATCGAGATTAATTGATGAGTTTATTTCACATTCTTGCTGAACCGTTTGGCGTATTAATACCTGGACGCATCAGAATGGAATTTCCCACTTTAGTTTGCTCGGTAAGATAGGATATTATTCTGCAAATCTTTGTAGAAAATAATATTTTTCATGTAATATAAGTCAGTTCATGCATATCTTAAGGTTTTTCTTGTCATAAAACACACCGAGGGGTGATGATAGATCTCTCTATGGACGACATCAGTATTGAGACAGTTCTGAAAAAATCAGTACTGAATTTATAGAATTTGTAGTTGTACTGTTGTTGTATCATAATTAACAGTACCGAGTTAACAGAAAGCATAATATTACAAGTTTTCAGTGTTGCCGAACTGTACTGATATATACGAGGATAGAAATGTACCAAAAAAACGTGGGTACATTCTTGTTAGTGTACAACAGACACCACACGCACCTGAAAGTTCTAACTGAAAATATATAAATAGTCCCAGTGTACGCAAAAAAGCGTGATAAGCATACACTGTATCTTCATGAACATATAGCAAAACTTCTTTTGTCTAATGATTAAGTCGAGATATAATCTTAGGGTCAAATATGTAGGAAAATGTAGATAAATAAAGGCAACAATAGTATACCGCTGTTCAAAACTCATAAATCCATGGACAAAAAACAAATTTGGGGTTTACAAACTAAAACCGAGGGAAACGCATTAAATATAAGAGGAGAACAACGACACAACACTGAAATGTAACACACACAGAAACGGACCAACCATCAGACAAAATCCCACGAGAATAACAAATATAACATCAAAACCAAATACATGAATTTGGGATAGACACGTACCGTGACACGTCTTGTCGCAATGTGAATTTACACTAAAAAATCAGAGAAGATTAAGTTTATCCACAAAACAATTCAACACTTGATGAGAATAAATCTTGACAGCAGTGTACTTTGTATGCTTATTTACATTGACATGGTCAACAGTGTTAAAGTTAGATACAACCCTTTGCAGTGGATTCTGGAAAATATGTTACAGAATGGACTGTTTTTGGCTTATTTTCTTTACTTAGCATTCCAGAACTTTGGATATTACACAATGAAAAAATCGTGGACAAATCTCCAACAGTAATATATGGGTTTATTCCTAAAGCAACATTGTTTGTCGAGAAGTGTTCAGTCTCAGAAAAGGGGCTGCTTTACTTATTGTAGGTACTGGTCTTTTCCAAATATACTTCAACAAAGATTTTTTTTAATGCACATTGACTCTATTCTTACATGACTTTCTACATCTCTGTCAAGTATTTATGATAAAGCGTTTTTAAACTTCATATACAATTTCCCAACATTTAGAAAAATCGGAAAACGGATCTTGTATCATTCTACATGTAACACTCAAACGACACTAACCGTAAAGCGTATATGAATTGTTCTCTTTGTATTAGGTGTCGTCCTATAGGACGGTTGGTCAATTGACCTCTTATGCGATTAGAATTAGGTACCTGTACATGTATTGAAAAGATATTGTAATTGATTAAAAAAAATGTTTCTTCTATCTTACCTTATTTGTTTACAATATCATAATTTTAACGAATGTATTTCTTCTAAAGCATGAATAATTTCTAAAGGTTACTGCGGGCAACGATGTAAAAGTTACGCTTGCCTAACAAAACATTGACTAAATCTTAAGTTAAACGAAGTATCAAAATCTAGGTAAGAGTAATTTAGCACAAAGTGGTTACTATTCTTATTTTTATGTTCTTAATAATCGAGATGGATTCATCCATAGCATATTTATTGCAACGACCCTTATTTTGTTGTCGAATGTTCACAATGTTTAAAAAGCGCATATCCTAAATCATTTGTGTAAATGTAATAAAAGAAGTATGAAGTAAGAGTAACCTAATAATTTCGACTTTTGGAAGAACGACACAATGTGTTTATCAAACCATTGTTTCATTCATAGGGGTGCCCCAGTAATAAATTCAACTACATATTTGTTTGAAAAAATAACACGACGTTTATACAAATGAAAAAATTAAAAACATGTGAATTGTTGCTATTAGAGTATCTATCATTTTATTGTTTTTTCTGAGAATTGGAACTTAAATGCAATCTTATTAAGATTAATTTCATTGTCCAAATACACGTTTTCAGGCATATCATGGGTATCTACACGAACGACGTCCACCAATAATCACAGAATAAACCAAATCTCAATCAATCGATTTTCTGTTTGCTATTTTGTATCGTTATATTCTGCTATAACAATTTCCTTAAAAACGTATTCTATTGGCTTATTGTTGACATAGTCCAACCTGCCTTATCTTATACGTATCGTGTCTTTTTTCAGCGAAATCATTGAAGTGTTTAATTATGTACAGCATTTATTCAATTTAGAAAAAAAAAACTAATTAAAGTAAGATTGTTTTTTGTTTGTGATGAGTCTGGCAAGTCTAGATATATCCTCATTTCATTTTATAGGCCTAAATCACATATCAAATCATATTCAGAAAAGAGTACAAATAAAATAAGTATACTATTTATTCCAATAGTATTTGTAAGTATATATATAAGCGGAAATAAGAGAAATTTTGCATTAATCTTCAATCCTAGGCAATTAGCTAACGCCTTAATAAAAGTAAGAGTAAATGAAAATAATCTATTCAAAAGGAAAAACACATTTTGTATATGATAAACTATTAATAAACTGAAGTTTGAATGGCAATTACATGTAATAAAATCTTAAGTATGCAAGTACTGTTAAGAAAAAAGTAAAATTATAAAAATACTGAATAATTATTTAATAAACCTCTTAAAATAATGTAAACTTGTTGGATAGTTGTCTCATTGACAAACATACTACATCTCCTTATTTTTTTATATTAAACACATCATTTAATTGCAGTATATATTCAAGTGTCACCTGTCCTCAGTTCTACTGTCTTTGTGACGTATGACCACAACTTATTTACTAGTAATGGTGGTGACTGATTGAGTATAAAAACACTTTTCTCATCAGACCCGTCTTAAAAGGAAAATTTGTATTCCAAATTGTCACAAAAAGTTGTTCTCAGTTCCATAATTAGTTTACAATCTAATAAAAAAATTTCTTCGTCTTGTAACATGTTACATCTATGAATATGTTAATGAAGTCCTTTTTTTGTATTTAGATTATGGTCACTTATTAATTACTTTACTTATTTGTTAGCAATCCGTTCAGAGCTATGGCATAGATTATTTCGTAGGTTTTTTTTGTATGTCCATTATACTTGGTAATCGTTAGATTCCAATTGACCACTGATAAAACCCCATAAACTTTGAAATTTCGCTCATCACTTTACTTTTACCTTAGTTACTAGTCTTTCAAGCGTTCAATTATAAAAATTGTATTACAATCTTAAATTGAAAAATTCTATAATTGCCATCTTTTTTCTTATATTGAAATTTTTGCAAATTGATCATTGTACTTTTGCCTTGGTTAATGATCTTCCAGGTATCGCTTTTTTTCCTGATTAAAATTTAGAATATTACGGACACCATCACGAGTTGGTTGGTCATTATAGAATACACAATGTAACCGTTTCAGATATGAAAACGGTATTTTCCTTGTTTCTTAACTACAATCTCATTTCTTTTTATTTTATGTATGTGACTTTACAAATGCTTCATAGAAAACTGTTTTCCTGTTCATATTTCAATGTATTATGTATAAAAAAATGTAAAATGGTGATTTAATAAAAAAAAAAAGTGGATCATTCCACGAAGATTGTTTTTATGTAACCCTAAAGTTAAAACTTTTTTCCCACTTCCCCTGATAAACATCCCCAGCAAAGATGCATTTAAAAAAAAAAGTTTATATGTAGGACTCTAAAGTGCGATGGGGACGCTTAAGTACGATGGTCTACGCTAAAGTGCAATTCCTCCATACGCTAAAGTCCGATGGTTTGCGAAAGTATAGGCGTTGGAAACGAAGTTGGATTATGACGTTAACAGCTGTCGTTTATACACACCAAATATGAACATGGGAAGATGAAAAAAATTATGGAAGCAAGCAGATGCATTTTTACGGTTACGTTAAGATATTGTCGATTTTATTGAAGAGCATAAACGTCGGTAAAACAAAGGTACACGTTTTCAAGCGTAAATTATAAATTGTCCGTTAAAACGTCAGTGGGACATTGTTGTTAAATATAACTTGAATTTATACTCGCTACGAAAAGGTGAAAGCTCGAACAACAATCCCTTTATCTCGCATTTTAGATTAAAGCTTGTACAAATCAATTTCATTTATTCCGACAATGACCGAATTTTGAAATTGCAACTGACAAGGGGATGTATTTACATAAATAGGCTGTGTAAACAACAAACTACATCAGTTATCCAATACGACCCTCTTCCTGAACAAGCATGAAATGTTGTCCTCTGGACGTCAAGCAACCAACAATAAACCCAATACGCCCAAATTGTTTAAAACTCATTTAAAGGAGTTATAGTATTTTGTGACTCCGTAGTAACCTTTTTACCAATTATTTGCAGGTCAGTCGTCTACCGTAAGAAACAGTCACATAAGACTACTGCTAAAGTAAAAGTCTATAGCATTATATGTTATATCATAGCAAACTATATTTAGCAAAGAGACTTGTTTTTAACACCAGTGCCCTTGAACCTTTCTATTTTGTTCCATCGCAATTTAGCGTGCTAACCTTTAGCAAACAACCAATCATCGTACTTTAACGTGAGACACCATCGTACTTTAGCGTGGACCATCGCACTTTAGCGTGACCATCTCACTTTAGAGTACTATTGCACTTTTGAGTCCTACATATATGAATGTTTTAATTAAGACTATTTCATGTCCATCTAAATTGTGACCTGCACTGGAAACTGGAATTGTAATACAAGACTGGTACCTATTACTGTAATGACATATAATAAGATACATCATTTATTAATGTTTAGTTGTGTTATCGAATCAAATCCGATAATTAGAGAAAACCCTTTTCTGAAAAAAGGTGAAATTTGGAAACAAGTCATTGCTATCCTACAAATGATCTATAAATCTCATTCTAGTCTATATTTACGAATTTTTCCTAGTTATGTGGATACTGTGAAGCTAAAAGAGCGTGCACATTTATTGTTTTTATGTTTCCCTTCTTTTTGATTTGACCAAATTCAATATTTTACCTCTCCTTTTTCTAATGAAATCTATCCAAGTGTGCCTTTTGTTTTAGTAGTGCGATCGTGGCCTAGTGTGACTGCGGTATTACGACCTGAGTGTTAATACTACGACCAACATGTTCAGTGTCATTGTCAAATACACTAACTAACTTATTAATATCAAAAATAATGAGCGAAAAACAAAATTAATATGAAACACAGCAACAAACGACATAACTGAATCACATGCTTCTGATTTGGGACCGGCACATACAGAATATGGCTGGATTGATATAAATTTGTTAGCGGGGTCCATAACCTGGAACAGTGGTGTAACTACAAACTCTATTAAAATCAGTTGAAATAGCTTAACGCATACGATTGATACAGATAGAAATACAGATAAGTTTATTTAAAAGAAAGAAGATTTTGCATTGATCATATAAAAATGTTCGCACTGAATTAACAACAACCGTTCTTTACATTATCAAAATCTGTTTACATTTTTTTTCTCTCATTTGGACTAAATCTCCGCCTCTTTGTGATATTTTTTTTCCCGCAAAATATATCTGCCAAAAACTTACAATAGATAAAACTTACACTATGCATAAGCACATGATGATAAATAAATTATCAATTAGGCCATTACAATGTTTATCTTTTTTTTTGGGTTGCACGTTAGTGTTTCTGTTGCTTCGTTGTTTTCCTCCTATAGTTGATGTGTTTTCCGCGGTTTCAGTTTGTAACCCGGATTTGTTTTCTCTCAATCAATCTATGACTTTCGAACAGCGGATTACTACTGTTGCCTTTATTTATGTGAATGTAAGTGTGATAATGTTTGATAATTAAACGAACGTTTTAAAATTTTAAGAGAGTAAAATTGTGTTCGTTTTCAGTCTTACATACAGATGCAAAACAAAAACCGAAATATAAACAAATCCAGACAGACATACACAGTGCTTTGTAAATTATTTTCGCGCAGTTAATATTTCTACACATTTGTTGATTTTTCTTATATGTTTCAGGTAAAAAAATTAACAATTACAAAGCATTACTTGATTTTATGAGTGGAAGGAATTCAGATTATAAACGACAAAGCTTCATTGCTATATTCGTAAACAAATACATCGGCTACGTGTTGACATAGTTTACTCACTTATTTGTTTTTATAAATGAATATTATGTACAAAGTATTTTGTCAATTTTAAAATTTGTTTTCAATCAATAACTCTCAACTTATACCAATCTGATTATTTTTTGATTCCATAAAATAGATAAATGCATTTGCACTTTCAGATTATTATTTTAAATCAAGTTTTTATTGCCAAAAATTATGTTGATCCCAACCTTGTCAATGTGTTATCCCACGGTAGAGGTAATGTTCAAGTGAGCTGGCAAAAATATCGAACCCATGAGAAAGTGTGTTGTTTGTTTGCAAAAGTAAGATAAAAAGCTTTTTTAAAAAGTGGAGTACACAGATATGTTTTCGTCATAATATTGATGTAGAGAGGTAGAGAGTAAAATTGAGAAAGTAAATTGGGAACGTGTCAAAGAGACAACAATCCGACCAAATAGGAGAAACCAACCGAAGACCACCGATGTGGCGTCAAAACAGCGAGACAATCCGCGTTTGGAGGCGAAAAACAGTTATTTAAGCATACCGATAGGTCGCAGTAAAATATGTACCGTCATATGCAGTTCATGTCATTCAGTTATTTCGTTGATTGAAACATTGGTTTGTTTTCTTGAGATTTGATCATCAGTACATTACAGTTGTATTCATTCATATAAGGAATAATCGACATTCTGAAAAAAAACCTCATTATGACAGAACAGAATTAGAGGCAAACCAGTTTATTCAGAAACGTTATATTAACGCACACAACACACTGAAGAAATTGCAATAAAAGAAACAGGAGATAGACAGGGTACGCACGGTACGTCGAAAGGATGTAAGTCTCCTCGCAATACGAATATGTTTCAAAGGTACCAGGCTTAAAATTTGATACGCCAAACGCGCGTTTCGTCTACATAAGACTCATCAGTAACACTCAGATCAAAATAGTTAGAGAGCCAAAGAAGTACAAATTTGAGTAGTATTACAGACCCAACATTCCCAAAAGTTGTACCAAAAACTGCTAAGACACACACTCAGGAATAAGACACAATTCGAAAATTTACATATCGTTTTTGCTTAATTCTAATTAATTTGACAATCTAATTATTCTTCTCAGTGTTAGAATTGTTTAAAGATTGATGTATATTTATAAATGAAATCTATTTGGTATATGAGTTTTTTCATCGCCACAATCTAATACTCGTTTCAGATATCCCGATGATCCAATCGGATCAATGTATTGGTCATTACAAGTCATTGGAAGTCTTGAACAATGATCCTCTATTGGTAAACAATTTAAACCCACGAGAATTTTTTTTCTTATATGTTGCATTAACATTCCGATAGAATCAGTCAATTCTGCAAACATAATCTGACTTTTAAACTGAGTTTGACATTCTATACAGACTCACATACATACATACGGTCCGAGAACACAATTAATTCGTAGTGCATTTCTTTTAGAACATAAATGAAAATAAAAAAAATCCCACCTGCGCTTTCTCAAAGAAACTTTTACAGTGTGTTATACTACTTTTGGGACAAATTATATCAAATTTATAGAAAACTTCATCGCCTCTTACTCAAAATATGGACAATTTTATGTTAAAGGCGTCTTGAAATCTTTTGACAGCTTCCGAAGTGCTCATTTTCAACCTTTTTCAGCTGGACCAAATCACTACTTTCCTTTAAAATTCTGGACCCAAATTTTTTTACAGTGTAATTTCATCCCCCTACTTGCAATTTGAGGCATTGAACATGGAGAAATAAATTTGGAAGGGGTACAAAAATTAATGGCAAGTAACCCACTGTCAACACTAGGGACTATATTTGTGAGCAACGAAAATCAAGAAACGACAATGGTGGTCTCGGACCTAATAGGGTAGAAAGAGTAGACAAATCTTATAAAAACTTGGTATGAACAAAGCTTAATGTATTATAACACTGCTTAAAAAGATTCATGACAATAGGATGTATATTATAGACATTAAGTTAAGTTCTATACTCATCTTTGCGTGTAAAATTTTTACGTTAAAATTGAAAAATTTCAACTATCAACATTTGGGGCTTTAGAAATTAAAATATTGCAAAAAAATACTTTTTAAATGCCTGAATATATAACTAATCATGTACTAAAAGCAATAGATTACTCATTTGATTTATCAGACATGGCATAATTATTCAAAAGTCAAATTTATATGAGCCTGCGCCTAAAAAGTTAGGTTTTTCAATGAAGGGGAGCCTTACATGAAGATGTAATATTTTCCAGCAATTTTAAATTTGTGAAGCTTTTTGGTTATAAATAATCCTTACATATGTATTTAAATTACTTTAAATGGAAAGAAAAGTTACAAATAACATATCATATTAGTTTAAAAGGGTCTTAGGCCAAGTAAGACTGGAAAAAAATTAGGGTCAATTAAGGCCGTGCCACATATTTACATTAAAAAATGCATATTGAGGCTATAAGAAATAAAAATTTGTGTCTTTTTTATCATTTCTATACTCATGTGACATGATACAACAAATTTGAGCACAAAAAGACTCTTGCAATTAACTTTTCTTACAAGCAGTATGGGCTGAAACAAAGATTTTTGCCTTTTTAGGGAAAAACTTGCATGCAATTTATTCTCAACAGACTTATATTTAAACCACTTGCTATCCTACAGAAGAAAAGAAATATATTATGTGAAATGGAACAGGTACAATAGACATTGTGAAGTGCATTTGATACAAATTTAGTGAGGTCTCTAATATGGACATCAAATTTTATATACCAAGCTCCCCACTATTGACTTCATCCAAACAAGGCGTTAGACAAGGGTCATTTAAACAACACATTTTGCACATTTTATCTGAGATAAACTTCTTGTCTGTAGATTCAGAGTTCATAAATTAGTGAAAGAATCAGGTAAAGGCATAGAAACACAAATATTGACACATAAAAACCTGTCAGATAGAAAGTCAGGATGCCATTTATGCATCAATATTGAAAAAGTTATAAAATGCCTATTTTATACAAATATATCATGCTTACAAGGGGTATTTGCCAAAAATACCGGTTGAGAGGTACAAATTTCCAGAGCCGAAAGGCGAGGGAAATTTGATTACCTCGAAACCGGTATTTTTGGCAAATACCCCTTGTAAGCATGATATAATTGTTTAATTCCACCGAATGTTCAACCCTAGTAAGTTTATTATAATCAGGTATCATATGTAAGTTCTACTTGAATGTATATTTTTTGTATACACTGCCGCTGTGCTATTTGCGCAGTCAAATTGCATTGACCGTATAATCATTTCTTATCATTTTTTTTATGTACATTCACTAGCTGACCTTTTTATGATAATTTGCTGATTCTCGGCTGACTGCTACACTTAGTTCATCAGTTTGAGTGAAGCGTAATACAAGTGGATTCCAGTTTATGTAACCAGTTGACAATTCATTTCCGTTGAATTTTATTTATGACGTCGTTAAAAGTACAGGTTCGCGGAATTTTTACGTCATTCAAATGATGCTTTTTATCCTCAAAATATTTCATCTGGAACCGTATATTTAAAATGACCATGAATTTGTCATATTAGAATAGAAATAATTCATTGAGTTATTTTTAGACATGGTGTTCCCCATCTGCCATGGTATTTGCTAGCAAATACCCCGGCACATGGAATTCCCTAATTACAAATTCCCCGGCAAAGAAAAGAAAATCCAAATAAATAGAAAATTGGTGAAAAATACCATGTCTGTCATCCAATCAAAATACAGCATTATTACATGAGGTGGAATTATGACCATAATATGCCAAAATTGGTCGTTTTTGCAGAAATTCTATAAAACAAAAGTTAAAAGCCTTTAGTTTCATGCTTTTTGACAAGTTGACACCATCAAATCATTTAAGGAAGTTGCCAGAGTACAAATTCTATATTTACAGATTTCACCTCTTAGGTCCGAGAACACAATTAATTCGTAGTGCATTTCTTTTAGAACATAAATGAAAATAAAAAAAATCCCACCTGCGCTGTCTCAAAGAAACTTTTACAGTGTGTTACACTACTTTTGGGACAAATTATATCAAATTTATAGAAAACTTCATCGCCTCTAACTCAAAATATGGACAATTTTATGTTAAGGGCGTCTTGAAATCTTTTGACAGCTTCCGAAGTGCTCATTTTCAACCTTTTTCAGCTGGACCAAATCACTACTTTCCTTTAAAATTCTGGACCCAAATTTTTTTACAGTGTAATTTCATCCCCTACTTGCAATTTGAGGCATTGAACATGGAGAAATAAATTTGGAAGGGGTACAAAAATTAATGACAAGTAACCCACTGTCAACACTAGGGACTATATTTGTGAACAACGAAAATCAAGAGACGACAATGGTGGTCTCGGACCATACGACGAAACTGTGTTTACTGCAAGCAGACTTAATAAGTAGAAGGTTCAAGTAATAAAACGAAATTTGTTTTGTCTCTGACGTCAAATATTTAATACATTTATTAAAAACGGTTTGTACAAACTATGATAAAATATGAAATGTTTGTCATGTTTTTCAGTCTGTCTAACAACATGTTTGTTTGCTGTAAATTTGTGAGTTCAATATCAATAAAAAATTACTACATCTATCTTTTCAATCTTTACTGTAAATGAATGCAACTGTAAGTAAAAAATAACAAATCATTACTACCATTTGTACTATCTCAGGCAAAGTAAGGCTTTATAGTGGTTATTTTTTGTATCCTTTTTGGTCGTATAGCTTTTCAACTTGTTCGGTTTTACATCCTTCGCTTTCAAATATTTGTCATTGAGCGTTTCTGATACTGGGAAATCCAGAAAAGCGCCTCGCAACAAACAATTTAAGAAAAATTCTGCATAGCGAAATAGTTTTAAACATTTTTTATTAGTGTCAAGCTGTTTTTTTTAAATGTTTTATAGTTCACCTTGACAAAGTAAGAGCACTTGCGATATTTGTTCAGTCTTTGGTATGCAGTAAACAATATTGTTCATATTACTAACCTTGTTTTGGTCATGTTGATACAAAATCTACTTTTATCAAGGTTACAGATGCCACAGAAGATTTTATACATAGGTACGTAAAAGAGGTTTCTATTATCGTAAATGGCCTGAAATGATATGAGTATAAGAAGGTATGCCCGACTCTACCTTCCATTTATATGTCGTTAATAGAACTAACACATTGAAAGATGAAATATTCTAAATTAATACAGTTCCGGTTGCGAGTTTGTTTTTGTTAAATTCCGCAAACAAACTGTTTTCAGGTTTCGTTACCGATATCAGCACCGATACAGTGATTAAAAAATCTCTCCAAATTATGATACCAGACTTTTAAATTTACGCCGATTGCGTGTCTTGATTACACAAGCCTCATCAATGAAAAAAGGTAAAATCAAGTACTAAATAGAGTACACACAATGTATATTATCTGTCAAAAAGAGGATTCGGCGTACGCAAAAATGTTTAATCTTGCTACAAGATGTATGTGTGTGCCTGACCCCAGTCAGGAGCCCTACTTGCAGTAGTTATCGTTTGTAGCTGTATTGCATATTTGTTTTCCATTTATTGTTCTGTACATTAATCAGCGTTAGTTTTCTATTTTGAATTGTTTACATATTTAATTTAATGAACCTTTTATAGCGTGCTAAACGGTATTTGTTACTTATTTTTTAGGCCTATAGTTTCTTTCTTATACGTCTAGCTGAGAGTTGTCACATTGAATTATTTGTATATGGTAACTGGTTAAAAATATACAGTTTTAACATTTAAAAGATATATACATACCAAAAACACTAAACTAAAATCATAAAAACATCAGAAAGATTAATTTGTTGTGGAATTTTTTTTTTTTTAATTTATGGTACTTTTTGTTTATCGAATTTGGGTGTTACAACTAGGTATAATACCATCCTCTCTTTTATAAAACTAAATAAAACGATTCGTCAAATTATACAATATGACCTGATGTCGTAAGTAATAATGACAAATTCCGCATGAGTTGTTAAGTTATAGTACTAGTATAGTGAAGTATACATTTCAGAACATCATTTTTACTTTCGGTATATACAGGATTTCGTATTTACAATTTTCTCTATTTTCTTTTGACCACACGTTGGTTTAAGTTTGTGGTTGATAATCAAATTCTCTGTAAATTCATTAGTTTTTTTGTCTTGTATAGTCGAGTTGCTGTTTTATTTTCAAAATCCGCTTGCATTCGGCGTCTCAATACAAATGAAAAAGGAATGTGCTTCAAGCAGAAAGCAACATAAAATACATCCAAATTACTTTCCAAATAACGGGTTTTTCTTATTTTATTTGTAATCTATAAGAAATCGTCGAGCTTAAAATATTAATTATAAATACCGTGTACGCAGTATTTCAAAATTTAATGAAATATTGATTGCATTTAAATCTAGTTGAACTGCATATGAATATCGAAAAATTACATAAGAAGCATTTATTCCTCTAGAGATACAATCAATAGCAAAAATTGTAAATTTACATATGTATAGAATTGACGTAAAAAGCGTCAAAAATTTGCTTTTTCAGACGTGCACTGGCAACGTTTTTTAAAAAGGCGATAAAACAGGGTTAGCGTTGTAATATCTCTTGTTGACCATAATACTGTTAATCATAAAATAACTCAACATAACATAATTGATGTTTCACATACATGCGAGATACGCCTGATATTTAAGCTTATTATAAATAACGTAGTTTGTGTGTTTTCTGTATTTGATAATACAACGTTATATTTTGCTGAAATTTGTTTTCCAAAAGTGTCTGGAGATTGAAATATTGTTTTTGTGATTTTGTTTTATACAAAAACGGATCTTGATTGAGAAATAGAAATCACCTACCTTTCTATATCACTCTACCATATTTCTGAAGGTTGTCTATGTTCCAGTATCATACAGTTATATTATGACTTCAATGTTGAATATTGTTTTTGAATATCTCTATAGACGGGTTAGAAAGACGAACTACTTGTTTCATTGTTAAAAGTCTCATATAGTTTTTACGTATTTTAGAAAACCAATATAAAGCTATATACCCAACTTAGATAAAATTGAATGTTGTATTTGAATATCTCTAAAGACGAGTTAGAGAGACGAACCACTTGTATCATGGTTAAAAGTCTCATGTAGTTTTTACGTATTTTAGAAAACCAATATAAAGCTATACACCAAACTTAGATGAAATCAGCAACATTAATGTCAAATATAACAAAACGGATTTTAATGAACATTGCATTTTCGAGTTATTATGATGACAATAAAACAAATAGATAAAACATTTTCATTTTGATAATAATAAAATGTTCAACTTTGATTTATTACCTAATATCAGCAAAAATAAGCATCAAGAGTTAACACTAATCACCTACATTTGCAATTTTATTCAAATTAACTCAACTTAAAACATAATATTAAACGCAATTTAATAAATAAATGAATTCGTTGAAGTCAATTTCAAAAGAAGATAGTGAAACAAAAAAAAGCACAGCAGCATGACTAAAGAAATTTGGCGTTCATACCGATAGAGGTAATGTTAAATGTACAGCATCATTGACAAGTTATTGATAGAGCGTAGTAAGCAGGAAAGTGGTATGCAATAATGCAATTTGTTATAAGCTGTGTGTTATTATATACTAAGTAAAAACTAACAGACATGCATATTCACAATTTGGAAAATAACAAATAATTATACATGATATATACCAATTTGATATACCATCACTCTAGTACACATTTGTTATGTACGATATCTTATATAAGTGATTTTATCTATGACATCTAATAATGACTTGAGACAAAAACATGTCAATGGAATTAATGTTCTATTTTACAATACTATAAAGTTATTTTTTGTTTTCCTCTTCTCTCGTTGATACATGTTATGTTGCATTTAACGATAATCATTCAAGACGACAAAATCAGTTCATGTGTTAATACACTGAAAGCTTGAGAGTGGGCAATACGAACACCATCAAAATAAATGAGTGAACTTAAATGTCCCAAAAGATGTACTCAAATGATCTTAAACATCACATTTTTAGAGCTTTACCTTTAAAAAATACGTTTTTAGGGTCTTTTTTCTTAATCGTTAACAGAAAAGTTTAAAACAACAAGATTATATCTAAAAAGAACAAGATAAAGCCACATATGCACCAAAATATATCAAGGATTAAAATTCGTAAATGGTTATTCTAGCAACAACCCTATGAACTGAAAATGCAATATCTTTTTTGCATCGGCGCTACAAATATTATATTATGCTTTCTTATCTTTCATTTATCTAAAATGTATTCACATTTTTTTGTATCTTGGTTATTTTTGTTCTTCTGTTTGTATAAATAACTACTGTTAATAGATATTTCCTCGGTTTATGTCAATTTTTCTGTAGGTCAGAATTTTGGTCCTTCCGACTACTTAAATCTTGCTAAAAGTAGCTATTCAGGAACATACATTAATTATTTTTTTTCTTTTGACGTAGATAATGATTCAAACCATGAGATGCACCCAAAAGAAACTATTCGCAGCAAAATTGTAAAAAAGTAACTGGCTGATGTGAATATGTATATGTGACAAATTGTACGATGTCTCAACCATGTTGAAAGTTAGCCATACATCGTTTTCAATTTAGGAGGACTTTAATAGAACTTTTTTTATGATATTCGTTTGTTGAAACATAAAATATTTATAAATTTAAAGAAATGATATAATCTGTTTCGAATGCTTTCTGATTGATACTCAAAAATGTGCATGTAGAATTGAATGATAGAATTTGTCAAAAACACGTTAAAAAATACTTAATAGCGTCCATTTAGCTGAACTAGTATAAATGAATATTGTTGAGGGGCCAGCTGAAGCCGCCCCCAAGTGCGGGATATTTTTCCCTGCGTTGAAGACTTATTGGTGGCATTCTGCGGTTTTCTGCTCTTTTGTCGGGTTGATGTCTCTTTGACACATTACCCGTTTCTTTCTCTTTTCTATAACATTGTAAATAAGAGTAAAGTTATTCTGAAATGACAACTACCTTGTAAAAATGAAGTAATGATTTCCAATCCCACTTGTGGCGAGGCGTGGTCGATTTATACCTTAACTGACAAGAATAGCCAATTTTTCTGACGACGGTCGTTGTTTCTTTTGATATCCTTGTTTTCCCCCATCCTTTACAACAAAGGCCATGATTATCCGAAAATTGTTGAAAATGGCATTAAACACTATCAAATAAACACTAAACTTTTCTTACCTACGTATATACTGTTGATCGCGCTTACGTCGTTGTATAGTTCAGTTGGTATAGATCCTTGTTTTTTATTCACCTCCATTAATGTTGTGTTACTGCCGTAGATGATGTAGCTACCGTAAACACGGAGAGCATAGTTGTTAAATTTTGAGTTAGTTGAAATGACCGGTTGAACATCATTTCCTTTACTACTTGCCGATTTCAGTTCTCCTTCGTTGTAAGTTATCCAGTATAATCTTTCCTCATCAATATCTAAAATTATTTAAAAAAATAGATAAACATAAACAAAAGCTAACGAAAAAAGATTGCAGAACAATCTAGTCAACACATCATAAGATGTGAACAAACAAACCAAGTAACGGGGAAAATCCAGGACGCACGAAAGGAACAATTCATTAAAACATCAGGTAACAAGTAAAACAACTACACGTACTTGGATCAGGTGAACAGGCACAAAAGAAAAATAAAAACATTGAGGCTACTGAACTAACAAACAATATTTAGGGAGCCGAATACCATGGCAGATGAACAAACAAAAAGATAAACCAAATCATCGAGGCAAGTGATCGAGGCACGTGAGAATGCAAAAAATAGAAATAGTAAAATGAAATCATCGTAAGAGAGAAACTGTCCGAAATAATAAAAAAAAAATTAACGTTCTTAACCTTTTGCTCTATTTGGAACATCCCTGGCAAGATCGGACACCTAAGTAAGTTATATGAAAAAGGTGAAATAACCAAAATAATCGAACTCCCAGGAAAATTCATATCAGAAAGTTTCTAATCTAATGACAACATCATAAGCTCGAACATATCAAACGAATGGAAAACAATTGTCATATTCCTGACTTGGTATTGGCATTTCCTTATGTAGAAAATGGTGGATTAAATCTATTTTTATAGCTAGCTAACTCCGATTTGTATTACAGTCGCATTGAATTATATCATATTGATAACAATATGTGAGCAAAACAAACAGACATAATATGTAAAAATGTTGGAAATATTGGTACAGCAGTCTACCTCGTGTTATAATCTTAATCCCTACAAAAAATATATATATTAACAAAGAAAAACAGAACTACATATAGACAAAACAACAGAGAAACAACAAAGGAAGACCTGTAGTCTCGACAAGGTTGGCCTCTCTTGTAATGCATACATTATCAGCAAAGATATGCAAACGATATTGGATTAATTCACCTATTTTGTGAATTGTATATGAGAGTGTGTTTGGAATAACATTGTAAAAATAAATAATATAAATTACAACATGTATTCATTTCTATCACAATAGGTACTCATATGTCATCATCTGCGTGAACAGGTACGCATAGCAATCTTAATACTATTAAAGTAAACATTTATAAATCACGTTTTTAAATTGTGAGGACAATAATATCGTGCGTGACATTGAAAAATAAGTACTTAAAACTATACCGTCCTTTGTTATCAAATATGTTATTCTGATAAACGAAATTTTTTAATAACATGTAGTATACGGATATAAAAATCAAAAGTGGCATCCCTATATATATATTTATCTAATTATGTGGCAATTGATTGGATTATCTTATGGGTCATACCCTGTATCAGCTCACTAAATAAATCAAAATGTACTAACAGGTCTTAATAAAATTGACAAACTTGTGGAATTCGGAAGGCATTCGAAGGGATTTTCGGTTATCAAAAATGAAAACTTATTTGATAATCATAAGAGAAACAGATTCGTACATAGTAACTCGTAGATTACCGGATAATCGAATTTATCCAATTAAATCCACTGGTACTTTTGTAAGAATATGTACATGTACTCATTGTGAAATTATTACCATAAGAAAAGTGTCAACACTGACAAATAACAATTTTACAAACATTATTTGCTAAAATGAGATGTAAGCTACAGACCCTAAAACAATTTTTTGCCATATATGCATATCTATATAAGATATTCTATAGCCTAGTAATTATATTAAAAGACCAAAAGAAAACAAAAACGAAGGATATGGGTTATCCATCAAAGATGTTATTGTTTATCTCAAAAACAGTGAGGCCTTCAACACGGAGGAACACTTTTGTTGTTGTTTTTAAATGAAACGAATATGTATGACTCATCTGACTCAAGGAAGCCCTTTTGTGAAATTGTTTGACTTAATTTGACTGGTTTATACACTGACACTGTTTGTGCTCTGGTTTTCAATAAAACATTGTGTTTACTACCCGTGTATTTGGTTTATATTGCATGCAAATACGACATAAACGATACATTTTAATTAATCTTTTGTTTTTTAGTTGATTTAATTCTTTTTATCAATATTATTATAGCATAAAATTATTTGTCCTTTTTGTTCACTTTCCTTTCTTTTTCCTAGACATACCTAAATCCATACAGTCAACACGCACATTTCCTAAGGGTACTATTACTTTTTTTTCAGATAAGTTGAATGATGATTTTATTATTCTATCATATCGTTCAACGTAGTATATCAGCCTGAAAGAAACAAATATTACATATCAACAACTAAATTTGTTTCGATAGATTGGATGGAAACAAACATTTAAAAAAAGGAGCAGTAAAATCGTTGAAATAATTTAATTTTGTTGCCGTAACCCCGTCACAAATCGCCTATTATGACGTCACCAAATGCTACTAATCTACCATTTACAGGCCATGAACAACATGATAGGTCACTGCAAACACACGTTCTTCAAAAGTTCGAACTATCTAGGATCAATCTCTGCTTTTGTTGGATTGCCACTTGGTATGTGTATCCTCTTTTAACTACAAACAGGAGGATTACACTGCTAATGGATGTGAAAGGATATGCCAATTGAACATTTTTGTATGAAATAACAAAAATCCTAACTTAAATGGTCCTACCAATATGTCACTCGGGGCATTGTGTCTTATTAAATAAATGCTACCAATTATCTCCAAATTCAACAAACACCTTACCATAAGATTACTATCATGATGGCAATGATGCATCGTCCTTATTCAGCCACCCGATATTTTTGACTTAATCAACAAACACCTTACCATAAGATTACTATCATGATGGCAATGATGCATCGTTCTTATTTAGCCACCCGATATTTTGGACATTATCGTAACGTGTTATCTCCAAAAGAAACAAAACTTAATTGTACAATTTTGATATTAAATTAGCATTGCACCAGCATAGTGAAGTAAAAGAACAGATTAACAATGAACCGATTTAACTTGTTCATACACTACCATTGTTGACAGATTAGCCGTTGTAGCAGAACAAATCTACAAATATATGGGACTAACAATCAACCACTAGCAACTCCTTTCCAACAAAAAAACACGACGGTTAGTACAGTTAAAAATCGGTTTACCATCGGGTATTTGCGGAATTCATATTTATGTTCAATTTCATGTTTCTTATTAGTGTCTTGTGGATTGCTGTTCGTCTTTTCGTGGTTTTTTGTTTTGACTATGTAACTGTGTTATATTGATGCAACTGATGGTTAAGATTGTAAATTTGACATAAACGAGAAGTGGTATATATATGTGCGTCAAAATAGTTCCAAGACTAGTTACATTTTGATATCATATATCAACTCAAGATCACCGTTTCTTTTATCTCCAATACAGAAGTATAGTAGTGTTAAAGGAAACAAGGGTCCTTTTTGGAAAATTGAAGACAACTCTCCGAAATTTTATGGCAGCCACCACGAGGTGGTTGACGTTTTAAGATATAATTGTCACAGA
Organism: Mytilus trossulus; assembly: GCF_036588685.1. NCBI lineage: Eukaryota > Metazoa > Mollusca > Bivalvia > Mytilida > Mytilidae > Mytilus > Mytilus trossulus. The sequence goes on from NC_086373.1 coordinate 56,939,344, forward strand.
TGAACATAATCCCGTCCTCTTTTCCTCGATTGTGACAACCCCTTATTTTTTGTGAGGTTCGTGTTGCTCAGTCTTTAGTTTTTTTTTTTACATTGTGAAGACTGGTGTGTCTTTCCGTCTACTTTTGTTTGCACTTTTTACAAAAACGTGATCAGTTATCTCGACTCATAGGTTTAGGAAGTTCTCTTGGTTTTGCGCGCTTCTTTTTATTTAGTTATAACATATATCCGAAGAAAACAATTTCAAACAAAATGTAAAACAAGACAAATCATATTGATGTTCAGTATTTGATACAATTTATAAATTAAACAGCGTACCTGTTAGCTAGATCCAATTGAATAACGAAAGGACTTCTTATAGTCTCTGGAAACGTATATTTATATGTTCCATTTAGATTGCACCTGACAATACTACTAGTCCCAATTTCTGTCCAATAAATATGGTCAAACTTGGAATCAATTGCTAGCCCAGCTGGATTTGTGCCAGTCTTTAGAACAGTTTCCAATGTTATATTTATTGAGGGATAGTTAAATCTGAATAAAAAGATGGTACAATTATTGTATGAAGGACATTTTGTTCATTTATAAAAACACTCAATTGAATCAGCCTTTCAAACATCCAAGTTAGCTGTTATTTCAAACATTAAAAAGACACTAATTGTCGAATTGCTCATCACGGCATATAAATCTGTTGCGTTTGGTGTGAAAACTAACCATACACGTATCTTAACTGAAAACTACGAACACTTCCCGATATTTCTTTTCCTATTTATGTTTCCATTTCTTTTCCGCATGTCACATGTGTCACGTAATTACCATGGAGTGAAATAATAAAAAAAAAATAAGTGTTGCATTGAAGATAAACTTATTATTTTTTTTGTAATGTTCTTATTAGTATTTTGACTTTTTTGAACAAGTTTGTTAGTTATTCTCAACTTGATTAGAACGAAAAAAAAAGATGAATTATGAGAGCGTCAGTTATTTTTTTTATCCGGAAATCTTCTCGGGAATTCGATCAGAATATTACGTTTAATAGTTCACACTATAGAATGATGTTGTTCATTAATAAAGGTGTCAATCCAACTGCTGATACTATTAGAAAGGACACTCCTAGAATACTGTAGAACGGAATCTTCTAGAACAATGTAATCATAAGAAGTTTATTTATAATTATGCATCTTTTATTATGTTCATTCTGGAATCGTTATGTAAGTTAAATAGACAGTTTTAATGATTCCATACGTCTCTATAACTGTTCTAGTGATTTCTAAACTGCACAATTGTAATATCATTTATATTATGTAAACATATCATTAGACCACACAAAACAAATAACGCCAACTTAAATAATATGATAGTTACAATATCATTACAGTATCAAATGTATCGTTATGATATAGCAATATCACATAATAATATAGTAAAATGACAAATCAGTATGAAAAGTTAGATCCATGTTATATCAAGTGGTCTTAGTATAAAAGAATATCTTAATGACATCGTTAAATGACAGAATAACATAAGAATGAAGCTTCATGTTATATCTCTCTCAGGCAGATTTAATAAACTTTAACTAAAATTGTTCGTTTAGAAATTTTGAAGTTATTAAGAAACTAAGGTTTTAACTCTCTCAGGCAAAGTTGCCTTTAGATGAATTTGGCTATTTTTTAAAGGTATTTTTGACATATACCTCTTCAACAGTTTCGGTAATTATGCTTCTTCGGATTTCAAATGTTTGGCTTTGAGCGTTCCTGGTGAAGGTAAATCCAGAAAAGCGCATCGGACGCACGAAATTACTAAACGTGTTGTTTTCAATTTTGCACATCACTAGCTCGATACCTCTGCTGGTGGACTATCAGTCCCTGATGGTATCACCAGCTCAGTAGTCACTACTTCGGTACTGACATGATTTAACCAATTTTACTAAAATTGTCTGTTTATAAATTTTGAAATTATTTAGAAAATACGGATTCAACTCCCTCAGGCAAAGTTGGCTTTAGATGAATTTGGCTAATTATTTAAGGTATTTTTGACATATAGCTCTTCAACGGTTTCGGTTCTTATACATCTTCGGATTTCAAATGTTTGGCTTTGGCGTTCCAGATAAAGGTAAATCAAGAAAAACGCGTTGAACGCAAGAAATTAGTAAAGGTTTTTTTTTTCTTCATTTTTTTTTCATATCAAAATGTCTTTACATTATATGAATTTATCTTAGTGATATAGCAAATTGACAGAGTATAATAGTCAAATGGCTTAATAGTATAGAAAATGTGCTTTGTGTTATATCTCCGCCCTTAATGATATGATTATTGTTATCATAAGACAGTTGTGGCGTTTCATAGAACAGTGTACAGAAACATTATGCCTCTTAAGATACAATCCAAGTTTTATTTTAAAGAACTTGAACTTTTGGTGATGATAATCCGTTATAAGACAAATACATTGTAGTTTATCATGTGTTTAGATTAGAAATTTTGCAGTATTTTAGAATAACATGATATTGCAGAGCTTGTGTTTCACATTATGGTTTCCTTAATAGCGGGTTGATGCTTACAAGGAATTTATTAAAACATGTGTTCAAAGTAGTAAAATTGAAGTCATTCCTTCGAAAAACATATGAGTTGATTGACTGTTACAGCAGATGTTTTTGACAGATGATATGTTCCATTTGCTGTAACCATAATCCCTTCCTCTTTCCTTTTTCGTATTTACACAAGCAACACAAGAGTATTGTTTTCTACCTGTGCAGCGTTATTTGCTTACCCATTTTGGAGTATTAGAAATTAATTCAGGTGTTTAGCAGGGTTTTGTATTGCTCAGTCATTATTTGTTGTTTTTGTGTTTGTATACTGTTCTTTGGTCTTTTTTTATCATGGAGTTTTTAGTTTGTCCTCGACTTAAATATCTCTTTTGGTATCTTCCGAGACAATTTTATGGTTAGAAGCCTTTTGTACATCAAGCTAAAGAACATGCATTTGAATTCTGAATCAATTTAACTTCTTTATGTGTTAAATCAGCAAACGTATAAACAAGAATAGAAGTTGTAATATAGAGTGTATTTTGTCTTTGATATAATGTGAAAGACGATTAATACTTCAAACACGACTTCAAGATAAAAATACAAAATGTATTTTCTTGTATTAAGCCTGTTGATCATTACTTTTATGTATATCTGAATGATCAACAGAAAGTATTAGATCTGATTATCATAGAATTTAATGCATTACCTAAACATAGAAAAGACACTAGTCTCCTTTGAAAATGGTGATAAGTTTGTATACAGGAGCATGTTTAATAGATGATTAATTGAGACAATGTTTAATGAATAAAGTTTTAAATGGTGACGGATATGTCTCAGATGTTGAAAATGAAATCTTCATTTTAAATCCTATAAATATTGATCCAGCAAATATATTCTAATTTTACATGATAATTCATTTTCAGAATACTTGGAATTTATAACATATCATTGACCTTTTAATGTAAAAATTAAGCAAACATATCAGGCTCATAGTTTTGGTATCAAACATTCGTTGTGTCTAAATACATGAGACTCTTCAATGACGCTCAATCAAAACCGTTTTCAGGCCAAATTATGTACAATTATTAAGAAATAGTGTATCCTTTTATATGTCGTTAGCATGAATTCTCGATTTGTTTTACCATACAAGAGTCTGTAAGTCATTATGATAGGTTTTTTATAGTTAAGAAAGTTCAAATCATGATGTGTGTCTTAGTTTTAACAACATTCTTACCATACGTCTTTTTGTATTTGATTAAGCGAAAATTATGATTAACACATAAACTTTCGAATTGAGTCCGTATATATTATATATAATATATCTATTTTATCTGTAAAATACTCATTAATTTACCAGGCTTATAAGAACACTCCTTATATATACCAGCATTAAAATTGTGTACACCAAAAGCTCGTTTTTTTCCTGGAAAGACTCATCAGTGACGCTCTATATACAAAGATAAAAAGTCCAAATAAAGTACAAATTTAAAGAGCATTGAGGTCCCAAAATTTATAAGGATCTTTGCCAAATACAGCTAAGTTCCTCTATGATGTTTCACTTCAGACATGTCAGACGGGCGTTTCGTCTACAAAAGACTCAACAGTGAAGCTCGAATCAATAGTTATATTTAGCGGGTGTATTGTATACATGACTGTCATATTTGCATAGTGCATTCAAGGAAGCGTTTACTGAGTTGACGAAGCACTCCTTTTTTATTCCCTTAAATGGTTTGTAATATACCTCGATTTGTGTCTCCAGAATGGATTTAACCAAGATATTTTACTGTTACCTCCAACTAGATAGCAGATAACATGTTGTGATAATTATTTGTATGCTTGTGGGCAAATCTCATCTTAACCTGCGTCATTGGTTTACCAACACAACATAAGACAAACATAGAAAAATATAAGTCGTTTATTATTATCACATTAACCTATTAATTTCAATTTGGGTTGCTCACCCAATTGTGTCAATAAACCGAAACTGTAAACAACTGGCATACAAGAGGAAGGTTTCGCTAGCTTTAAAACCAGGTGTTATCCACAATTTTCTTCAGAAAACGTCTGTTCCAAGGAATTGATGGTTGTTTTTCATTCGTTAGGTTGGTTGATAAAGTAAAATGTTTGATTTCGTCCTTTTTCCTTTTTAAATTCATACTGGAGAACGGCATTTATTTTTTCTTGTTTGACTCATTAAAGCAGTTAAACGCGCACACAAAAAATAACAAAATGATTAACGTTACCCGATCTAAAAGTATTGAAGGCTATAATCACACTAACAACTAATAAATGAGCCGTATTCTTCCAGACTTAAATATCAACTCATACACATCAAGTTAAGACTTAAGAATCAATAGGATTTGATCCGTTAATTTATTGAAGGAATAGCGATGCATGCTTAAAAAACGCATCTAGACTTTGTTAGTCTTGTGTGATTTTTAGTTTTAGTTTCTTGTGTATAATTCGGAGTTAGGTATGATGTCCAGTATCACTGAACTAGTATACATTTTTAAGGGCTCAGCTTAAGGACACATTCGGGTGCGGGAGTTACTCGCTACATTAAAGACCCATTGATAGCCTTCGGATGTTGTCTGCTCTATGATCGGGTTGTTGTCGCTATGACACATCCCCCTTTTCACTTCTCAAGTTTATAAGTTATATAGGACAGGTTGAAAATCAAATAAAGTTTTTGAATTAAATTAAAGTCAACTTTTTCCTAATCCAATTATAACAATTGCATATCTTCATACCAATGATTTGGCATGACATGTACTTGATAATATCTAGATACTACAGTGGCATGACATTGACTTGACAATATCTAGATACTACAGTGGCATGACATGGACTTGATAATATATAGATACTACAGTGGCATAACATGGATTTGATTATATCCAGATACTACAGTGGTATGACATGAACTTCTTAATGTCTAGATACTACAGTGGCATCACATGGAATTCATAATATCTATAAACTATGGTAGCATGACAAGGACTTGATAATATCTAGATACTAGGGCGGCATAACATGGACTTGATAATATTAAGATACTAGAGTGGCATGACATGGACTTGATAATATCTAGATAATACAGTAGCATGACATGGACTTGGTAATATCTTAATACTACAGTGTCATGACATTGACTTGATAATATCTAGATACTACAGAGGCATGACATGTACTTGATAATTTGTAGATACTACAGTGGAATGAAATATCTATAAACTACAGTAGCATGACAAGGACTTGATAGTATCTAGATATTACAGTGGCATGACCATGACCTGATAATATTAAGATACTAGAGTGGCATGACATGGACTTGATAATATCTAGATAATACAGTAGCATGACATATGGACTTGATAATATCTTAATACTACAGTGTCATGACATTGACTTGATAATATCTAAATACTACAGAGGCATGACATGTACTTGATAATTTGTAGATACTACAGTGGAATGACATGTACTTGATAATATCTATAAACTACAGTGACATGACAAGGACTTGATAGTATCTAGATATAACAGTGACATGACAAGGACTTGATAATATTTAGATACTAGAGTGACATGACATGGACTTGATAATATTTAGATACTAGATTGGCATGACATGGACTTGATAATATCCAGATACTACAGTGGCATGACATGGACTTGATAATATATAGATTCTACAGTGGCATGACATGAACTTTATAATATCTAGATACTACAATGACATGACATGGACTTCATAATATCCAGATACTACTTGATGGTACATAGACACTACATTGGTATGACATGGACTTGATAATATCTAGATACTACAGTGGCATGACATGGACTTGATAATATCTAGATACTACAGTGGCATGACATGGACTTTATGATACATAGATACTTCAGGTGTATGACATGGACTTGATAATATCCAGATACAACAGTGGCATGACATGAACTTCTTAAAATCTAGATACTACAGTGACATGACATGGACTTCATAATATCCAGATACTACTTGATGAAACATAGATACTACAGTGGCATGACATGGACTTTATGATACATAGATACTACAGTGGTATGACATGGACTTGATAATATCTAGATACTACAGTGGCATGACATGGACTTAATAATGTCTAGATACTACTGTGGCGTGACATGGACTTAATGATACATAGATACTACAGTGGTATGGCATGGACTTGATAATATCTAGATACTACATTGGAATGACATGGACTTGATAATATCTAGGTACTAAAGTGGCATGACATGAACTTGGTAATATCTAGATACTACAGTGGCATGAAATGTACTTGATAATATCTATATACTACAGTAGCATGACAAGGACTTGATATCATCTTGATACTACAGAGGCATAACATAGATTATATAATATATATATACTACAGTGGTATGTCATGAACTTGATAATATCTAGACATCATAGTTCAAATGTGTATATATATATCTGAACACCATATCAGTTCCTCATTATCACTCTTGTAATCTTTAGTATATTACGACATTAAGAATAATTTACTTATTGTTTTTGAATCGGCAATATGAAGAACAATCTTAGATCATGTCACTGCTTTGTCTAGGGTAGCCCTTTTGCATCCATTATACCTCTTTAACCTTGCGTTGGAATTTATTGACACTCTTAACCATATGAAATTGCACCTCTCGGATTTTGATCGAAATTCTTTGTTGGTCACTTTTAGCAAACCATGGCCGTTTTCAATGCTTCATGTCAGTGAGGTTAGTCGTACATGAGTATTTCACAATTAATCGAAAGGGTGTTGATGAAACGGAAGTATTTCCGGCAACAATGTTGTTTGAAGTGCAGGAAAATTCTAACTGAACAATCACATTCAGGTATTTGTAGCTAAGCTCATAATATAAGAACTCTGTGCAGTAAGATATACATACCGCATGATATCATGTTCATGATATCTTGGAAAGTAAATAAACTTATTGTTGTAATCATAATCCATGGAAAACATTTCAGCATTTTGTCGAATAAGTAGTTTTGAGTTCCTGGTTCTAAGATCAAGCTCCATAATGGTGAATTTTGTTGTAAACAAAATTTTCTGTTGGAAGCCTGTAACAAATCATATAGTATATCAATTACCAATAACATTAACGATACTAATTTTTCTGCTCAAGATGCGCATTTCACAAATGTAACAAATGTTATGTTCTATTACTATCAATGTCTTGTTTTGTCATAGTTCACTTAGCCGTCAATCTGATTATAATACAGATAACCACGATATTTAGGTGTCTTTCGCCATCTTGGATTGTAAAAAACAGAGAATCTTAGGTCCATATTTTCTATCAAGTTAGCAAAATTTGATGCAGGATTGCAGATTTTTAATGTGAATTTTCATTTAAAAGAACCAATTTATAAGAATGTAACTTATAAATATTAATATTTTTACTAGTGTAGATTATTTTTGGTTGTTTTTTTAATATTTTCAAATTTGCAATTTAAGGGGAGGTAACTCTAAAACAGTGCATTTTCTGAAGGACTCTTCATGAAATTTTCCTATTTTGTCTTTTAGCTGGAAAAAACGTACGGTGACCCTATCTTTTCTTTTGATATTCTCAAAGAATTGTATGAAAGCAATCTTTTCCTAATTTATTTGACAATTCTACCATTTTGTTTAGTTTCTATTCACAAAATGTTGTTTTTTCCTGTATAATCCATACAAAATTTGTCATTTTGTCACAACCTGTAGTTTGAGAAAATGCACGGTGACCTATCATTTTTATAATATTTTTGAACATGTATCAATAGATACTACATTTTGACAAAGTATGAACAAATTCTATCATTTTTATTTTAGACTACCATACCACCTTAAGAAGATGTTCCACTTTCAGTTGTGTCTATACTGTTTTTTTCCGGGAATAAATCAAAAGCAAGCTTCCCCTGAACAATTTGGTTATTGATTGTCAAGACATCATTTATATCGCTAAACGCGAAATAAGTAAAGATTATAATTATCTTTATCTTGATGTGATAAAATTGTATATGCATTCTGCTTCATATGAATGAAAATAAAAAGATGGCCAGTAGGCTAGGACCACATTAAATATCAAATTTAATATATACTGTTTATTCAAATAACCATGCCCTGACCTCAACAAATATGTTGTTGATGAAAAAGCTAATTAAAAATATACACTTTACGGTTATTTTTTTTAATATCAATTAACAAAATGATTAAAATAAACAAGAAAATGCAAACTCTGAAAATGAAAGTAAGCAACGTTAAGTGTATTTAAAACGGTTGTGTGCTTTTATTTAACATCATCATGTTTAATAATTTTATGTAATTTTCATATTCCAGTATCTAGAACTCTGTAAATACTTACATGTAGATATGAAACAATATGTTAAAAATGAGATAAACAAAAATGATGCACCCATACTTCTGACGATCGACGACGCACAGGAAATATTTGTACAAGTTCTTTTGTTCGTTCTTCGCGTCACAGGTGAAATGATCTTATATGAACAATTGAAATGACTGAGTGTGTGGAAAAACACACAAACGATACCCTTAACTGTTGTATTTAAAATCTGCAGATTGATTTACGTTTCAAATACAAGTTTCGTTTATGTACGTTGTATTCACATGATAAAAACATGAAAAATTAGAAAAATAAAATTTTCATAAAATTGTATAGAAAAAATAAGGTATATTTAAATGAATAATTTGCAGTTAGTAGAAATTTTACTTTAAACAGGTTGAGGTTGTCCTTGGCGGCACAGGTAAAATGATCATATCTGTACACTTATCATAACTGAGTGTGTGGGAGAAAACACAAACCATAAATTAAATTGTTACATTTAAAATCTGCAGATTGATAAACGTTTTAATTACTAGTTAGTTTTTTTTGTAATAAAATGATAAAACCATGAAAATTTAGAGAAAACAAACATGTATATAAGATATAATATATTTAAAAGAATAAATTGCAGATAGCAAAAATCTTACCTAAAACAGGTTTGGAACAGACCCCATATACGGATTATATATGTATAGAATGATTATCCTTCGAGGAATATTTTTTTGGGACTGGATTTAAAGCAGAACATGGCAATTCGCATTTCTTACTTCTTAATGGCAGTAGCATGCAACATTGGATGCACCAGTTGATATATACGTGACTTTAAAAAGGAACGAAAGATACCAGAGGGACATTCAATATGCACATGCCTAACTCCCTGCTAAACTGACAAAATATACAATCTACTGATTATCATAATTGAAAGCTGTGTTGATCAGGTACATTCAACACATTTGTGCCTGAAGGAACATGTTTCTATTGCTAGATTTACTATAAAATTTAAATGTCAATTGTCTCAAGGTTTGTTGGTCAGGTGTTCAAATAGGTACACAAAAGTTGCAAGTTATGTCACTTTAGCAGGAAACTTGGCATCCAAAGTTTGAGGAAAGTGCAATAACTGATACGTGTATTGCTAAAGTTTATAAACAATATACAATATTTCGGTCTAAACAAATATATCTTTCTCCCTCACGCAAAGCTCTGATTACTCGCCTAGCTTTGGCAATACTTTTTTGTCCTTTTTGGTTTTTAACTTTGTAAGGGAGGACTAATAGTCCTTGAGGGTATTACCAGCCTATTACAAAATTTTGTAAAAAAAAAGTTATTAATATTTCCTGTAACAAAATTTTGAAATTCATTAAAAATAAAGGAATGTATCTCTCTCATACAAAGCTCTGATTCCTTGACCAGCTTGGACTATAATTTTTTGTCCTTTTCGGTTGTTAGCTCTTCATGTATTAAATAAACTTTGTATTTTCAATAAAGAGACATTAATTGTCGAAATGCGCATCTGATGCAGAAAAATTGGTACCCTTTATGTTATTTATCCTTCTTTAGAGGATAATCACTCTATACAGATATTAAGACTTTATAGCGGTTTTGATTCCAACCTGGTCAAAAGAATATAAAAACTAAGATTATTTGCAGATCAAGAATTTATTTAAAAAGTAAAATAAAACAAAAAACCGAACTCCGGAGAAAATTCAAACGGAACATCCCTTATCAAATGTCATTATCAAAAGCTTAGACACTTCTAACGAATGGAAAACAACTGTAATATTCCTGACTTTTTACGGGCATTATCTTATGTAGAAAATGTCGAATAAACCTGGTTTGCATCTTTGAAAATAACACTTTAATAAAAACAACAACTTGATACCATAAAAAACATTTCTTTATAAGTGACAAGGCCAGTTTTTGTGAATCTTGTATACATGTAACTGATTATTTTTGTCTATCTATAACAGTTCCAAAATTAAATTAAATTAACGAATTTGATATGAAGATCTTCCACAAGATAATTATAAATAGCTTGCTACTGTACTAAAACTCACATGACAAATCTGAATTAGTCTCAGTTTTACTAGACATAACTTGACCACAATCTTTACCATGCTCGACTATACCGATTTGTATTGAACTAGAAGGAACTAAATGTAGCACGTAGTCCAATACTTGAAGTAAGATGAAATTTCTCATTAGTATTGTTGTTCATATATTAATGATTATTTCTTAGTTTGCCTATATAGTTAAGAAGGAAGACACCAGGGGGGGGGGGTCAATAAAAAGCTGCAAGTCCAATGAAAAAGACAACAACATGACATAAGAAAAAACGTCGAAAAGACAATACAACAGTGACAAAACAATACATATACAAGTATAGTTTGAGCAGTATGATCCCCATAAGATACATATACATCACTGCTGGTGATCCGATTGATAAATCTGTAGTAGAGTTTTTACTGGTTCAGAAGTACTATATAATAAATATAATTATTGCTGTGACTGTATCCTGCATTAATTTGTAGAATCCTTTATTATAGATAATTCAGCTGATCTGTAACAACACCATCTTCATGCCTTATATATCATGTACTGTATTACGACACTAGGATTAAAACTGACGAAGAAAGGTAACAAGGTGACCTGCCTGACGAAACTGTTTCCAATATATTTCAGATGACGTACTTCTCTATCCTGGACGATATTGAGATCCCCCTTAATAACATGGCTATAGGAATAATATCTAAACTTCGACGACTCACAGTTTTGAGTTAATAGCGTTTTATTTTCTAAATTGACGTTACCAACGTATAAATAAAAGTTAAACTTCTGCTGTTTTGTTTGTATGTGTATGAAATAATATTTGTTTCTGTGTTACCCAAAATAGGAGGCATAAGGTTGTGTACGGTAGACAAATTAAATATACTCGATAAGTTGAAAAAAATACCTCTGTAATTGTGCACTTAGCTTTCAGAAAAAAAATCACAAATGTCTTTAATCAAATGTCAAAATCAAAAGCTGAAATACATCAAACGAATGGATAACAACTGTCATATTCTTGACTTGGTAAAGGCATTTTCCTATGATGAAAATGGTGGATTGAATCTGGTTTGATAGATAGCTAACAGAGATTGGTCCGATTACTTTCAATGTAATTGATTAAATTACAATTACTTTGTCATTTGTACGATTAAATTAAATTAACGATTACATCATTTCTGAAAGTGTCTGATTAAATTAATGATTACATTGGCAAAGTAATCATGATTACATCTGATTACAATGAATAAAAAAAACAAAAAAAAAACAGTTTGAATGATGTGCATGAATTAACGTTTAATATATAACTATAGCACTTTTTCCAAAGGATTTTGTTTTGTATATTATAAAATGACAACCTCAAACTTCCTCTATTTAATAAACCACAAAAGTTCACTACATACATTCATTTGTGCATGAACATTGTGTCACCCATTACACTTTATCATTATTTTTCTCTGAATTATTTTGACTTCAATTGAATATGGCTTTATAAAGAGTTTGCTGTTTGTCTTCTGACCTCTTACAGACTTTGTATGTATTTCAAGGTGCAGTGTGTGAAAGTTAAAATATGGATGAAATAAAGTTACCGGATAAAAACTATGTAAAATTTTAATAGAATTGTTTAAACAAATTGTTAATAAAATACAATTATACTACAATATAAATCAATGCATTTTACATGTCCAGTCCAAGTATATACTAAAATTTACTTATTTTAAGCAAGATATTTGTCCAACTTTTAATTTAGTTTCTGCTAATTAGATAAATTTTCACATGTCTGATTAATCTTTTATCATATATATTGCCCTACAGCTACATTATGTATACTTAATTGGAAATTGTAATAAAAACAAACCTTAATTGGTTTCCTACCTGTCAATTCAGAGTTGACAAAAAAACACAATATTAACAAAAGATTATAATTCAGGGTTAAAGAAAAGTATAATACTACTTAAATATAATAGTTTTTAATCAAATATATATGTACATCTTTAAATTGTGAATATATGTAGAATATCTTTTTCTAGAGACATAAAATTGTATGACATGTCTCCTCTTAGGCTAATTATGACTTTTAAATACTGTTACAGTTTATTTCTTACTGAAGTATACAAATCAATTATAAACATGCTTTAAAAAGTAAACCAAGCTATATTAACTTGTTGAATATTCATTCAATAAGAAGAACAAAAAGGTTCATTTATTGACCACAGTTCAAGATTTTTTTCATTGTAATCAGAATGTAATCATAAAGTAATCAGGATTACAGGGCATTTTGAAAAGTAATTGATTAAATTAAATTATATGTAATCAGATTTTTGTCTGATTGATAATTACAATGATTACTTTGAAAATTGTAATCAATTACAGCTGATTAACGATTACAATTACAATTACCCCAAGTCTGATAGCTAAACCTCTCATTTGTATGACAGTAGCATCAAATTCCATTATATTGACAACGATGCGGAAAAAAACCCCAGACATAATACTAGTAGGTAAAAATGTCAACTAATATTTGCCCCAAATGTTTGCAATATGTGAGGGATACAACGAGCAAATTTGGTGAGTCCTTACATAGAACATTTGTTTCATTGACAATTGACAATTTTTTTGTAACATTTTGTAAGGAAGATAAAACACCACTTATGTGTGAACTAATCATAACTAATCATTTCTTGTTTGATATATTCAATTTTTTTGGGGGGTGGGGGGTGATTAAGTTCCAATGGCACCAACATATGGTGTTTAAATATAAACTTGTCGGATTCGCTCATGTATGTAACAATGTGCTTGATCTTAACGAAATTAATCTTTTTTTTAAATTGTTACATCCGGATTTACGATACATAGATAACTGTTACTAAATTTTATCAACGATATGTATAAATATTCGTAGACTTTCTCTAATTTCATTTTGAACAGCTTTTAAGCGTAAATGCCACATTTCTTATCATGAATTAGAATAGAAGTACTAGTTGTCATTTTTTTGTTTTTCTATTTGATATAGTTTGTTCACTTAGTATCCCATGCGTACTTAACTTGTACGAATTGATCCCAATAATGGTTACACAAATAGATCAAAAACATGGTATATCGAAGCTTAAGTCAAGAGAAAAAATTCTAACAGACAAATCCGATATATGAATTTGAAGATATGCAAATCATTTTAGAGTGGTCAATCAGAACACATCTTACATCAAATGGATTAAGTGTTAGGAATCCAAACGCCATATTTATTTAAGTGGGTTTTCAACATTCGGCATTACTTTATTTGTCAGACAGGATTCCGTTGGCGAATATATACTTAAGCCAAATTAGATTCAATTCAATATTAGTCATGAGGTTTAAGTACATTTTTTATTAGTAATTCCATAAGAAAAGAGTAAAATCACATAAATATTGATCTCCGGGGGAATTTGAAATGAATAGAGTGCACAAGATGTTTGGAAATACACTTCTCCCCGCAAGAACAAAAACCGAGTCGTTTTACTGCCCTTTTGTTTATTTCGATTTTTTTACTCTAACTTGCAGCAAATTTTCTTCAAAAATTAATTATAAGACGTTCAATGTGAAAGATGTTTCATGTTTAATATGTTTGCTTAAAAAAAATAACATATTCAAACAAAATTTGTCAAAATTCAATTGCTTAAAGTCCTACCCATTGTGGATAGAAATGGTCTTCAAAATTAAGTATGCGTTCAAATCGTGAACCCTTTTTTGCAGCATCTTTAACGTAAACCACTTTACCACCAGTCAAATAACCAATCCACCAGCCAAAAGTTCCTATTGTCATGATTGTATGGTCACAAGCAACGACAGTTGCCATATCAAACTCTCGTTTGCCTAAGGATATAAATTCTACAGGAACATGAGTGGGCATATTTTTTTTAGACCAATCCATACCATCTGATATAACTAGAAATAAAACAGTTGCATACATTTTAGCATAATAGTTCACAGATCTGTTTAAAAACTCAGGTGTAGCGATGTTAAATCCATCATTGTTTTTTACCTTGTCACCTCTCCTTATATGAACACCTACCAAAGTAATACTCTGTCGAGACTGAATTTTTCGTGTTTCTAATATCTTCCTAATTGTCTCTTCTGCAGTATTTTGAATATGCTTTTGAAATGTTAATTGCCTTCGGAGATCCGTATCATACATGTGAAAATATTTCCACGACTGAAGTCCATATCCTAGCTGAATGTTATCTTCCGAACTAAAATTAAGTAAAGTTTTGTTGTATGTCGGAGATGCTTTATCTAAAACTTTCCGAAACCCCTTACATAATCCCTTTGGTTTATCGGATGTCACATTAATTGCAAACACTTTTCGGATTTCAGCATCGGGAGGTACGATAAGCTCCATTTGTTTAGTTCTTGCAGCAGCAAACGAAGTAGAAAATTGAAACAATCTATTTCCGAGTCCACCTTGTAAAATAGGACATATTGACCCTTTCTTTTTATTAGTTACTCTATCAACATATGTTGCTGACATTTCTCTCCTGTAGAAAGGTACTGGTAAATATGTTACCGTGGATCTATCAAACAGTTGTCTGACAAGAACGTGAATTGGAAATAGTAACAAGGTACCTTAAATGTATAACAAAATCAGAGAATATTACATTATGACAAGTATCAATACATACATACCATTCTTACAAAAGACACACTATTAACATTTGTACGATCGAATCAAGGTCTTTGAAACGCACAATATATATTGTCAATAGAAAACAACTAAAATGTTATAAACACATAGGAGACGAACAAAACGTTGCATTCACTGTTCTCAAATAAATATTGTATGTACTGTCCCGAGGAACTCAGTATAAACTGCATCACTTCATTCATTGCAGTTATATGCCGTGATCTTCAATTGAAATATGAACGAATAATTTCACATATGAATGTCATTCATATGATGTAGCATACAAACAACTTAAATGCAAAGAAATATTCGAATATTTTCCATTGCAAGGGCTCTTGTCATGTTTATGCTTTCATATCTGTCTATGGTAATGTCCATTGTTGAAGGCCGTACGTTGACTATACTTGGTAATTTTTGTGTCATTTGGTCTTTTGTGGAGAGTTGTCTCATTGGCAATAAATACACTTCTTCTTTTTTATATTAGGTAAAGATTATGCTTATTGTTAAAGTCCGTACGTGGACCTACAGTTGTAAACCTCGCCAATAGGTATGTTGTCTTCCTGGAAATCATACCAAATCTTTTAATTCTTAAATTATAAAAAAAAAACGAATCAAAGAAATGAATTATCGAAGGAAATATACTACTCATGGCCAATTAACACCTAATTATAACTCTACAATGTGAAGTTCGGTCACTCATCGCTATATGAAAAGGAAGTATTTTGCCAAAATTACTCTACATTCACTCCTTAAATCGTTCTTGACTGGATGACACATGTATATTATCAATCTAGAGTGTTTGATGCATAGTGTTTCTATATTTTGTATGTGTTGTTTGTTTATGAAGTTCAAGCGGTGAGATTGGCTCTGAATCTTGAATATGACTTCGTTATTTGAATTCTTGGACAAGTAATTCCTTTGATAATTCAACATGTATCATACGTCCATTTACGTAAAGCTTATATATGATCACATACACATTTGTGTTGAAATACAAGATGAAAAAAATAGTGATCATTGCCTAAAAAAAAATATGTTTAGCATTGGTTTAATAATGTCCACAAAACTTGTTCACATTTCTTCTGAGGTTGTTTGCTTCAAAGACATGAATAATACTCACATAGAGCTAAATATAACAGCTTCTGTATCAAAGGCTTCGTCTACAAAACATGTTTTGCATTTATTATCATAAAATTTATATTTGATTATGTATCTACACTTGCTACCACAATTTTATTTATAACGGCTTCCTGTTCCAACAAAATTGGAGCAAGGGTTTCAAGTAAAAAAGTGGGTCTGCTTACAATTCCAGAGCAGTTGAGATCACCCTTATTTTTATTGGGTTCGTGCTGCATACATTTTTTTGTCTTATGAGAACTTATTCATCGTTTCGTCGTCTTTACTTTTTTCAAGGTGTTGGCAGCTTCACTTAATTCATGATTTGTTTTACTTGGTATTTTCTGAAAAAAATTTCCTATCATCACAGTATTGAACTGTTTTTATTCTCATTTGATACACCAGAAAAATTGAAGATTTGTTGATATATTTTCAAAATGCCAATAATTTAGTTTTTAACATATTTCGTTTTAGTTGTATTAGGCCAATTATTCAATTTTCACAAATACATTAAAGTGGCATTATGTGCTAAATATCAAATTCATTCGAATACAAAACGCATTGTCTGGAATCTCAAGGTTATAACATTACTATTGCATTCCTATTTAGGCGTCGTATGGGCGGACATGTAAATTTGAAATACAAATAACAGCCAGGTAAGCAAGTGCAACAGTATAAATGGTCAATTGTCAAGTTCCGTTTGAAATTATTTCATATATGAAAACATATAGATTAAATGTTGAACATTTACTAGTAACCTGTAAATGTACGATGTTTTGGCAGGTCGATTTAGTTGACAAAATCGGTCTTTGTGATGTTGCACTGACATTCTGTCAAGTCACTGGACATGTTGAACACATATACCATTCACCTCTAACAAAGGTCGCATAAATACGTTAAAAATGAGTTTTGATTTTTTGCTTGCAAGCATAAAACATATAATATATATATAAAAAAAGAAGATGTGGTATGATTGCCAATGAGACAACTATCCACAAAGGAAAAATATGACACAGACATTAACAACTATAGGTCACTGTTCGGCCTTCAACAATGAGCAAAACCCATACCGCATAGTCGGCTATAAAAGGCCCCGATAAGACAATGTAAAATAATTCAAACAAGAAAACTAATGGCCTTATTTATGTAAATAAAAATGAACGAAAAACAAATATGTAACACATAAACAAACGAAAACCACTGAATTACAGGCTCCAGACTTGGGACAGGCACATACATAAATAATGTGGCGGGGTTTATGTTTTTTTAAAAACTTTTTTGAGAAATTTGATCTGAAACAGATTGTTAATATAAAACCATTATTGACGTCAGTCTATTCATTTTGCAGATACGAATACACTCACTCTCGTTCAATGGAAAATCGGTCTTTGACCTTGTAATTTTCAAAGTACCGACCCGCCCCACTTATGAGAATGGGTAAAATGCCTTTGAACAATCAGTCTGACAACTCGCCTTATTTATGAAAAGAGTAAAAAATCCAGTTGAAAAATGTCAGCCAATTCGCCCTACTTGCTTCCTTTTAATATGTTAAATTACTTCGAATCGGTATCTAGTCGTCATGGTGTAAAGGTATGTGTCGTGGGTTGATATGCTTAAAGTCTTGAGTTCAAATGCTAGCATAGACAGTTGGTTTATTTCTACCTAAATTTTGAAAGTGTGGTGTGTCTTTATGCAATAAATAAATTCTAAGATTAATTGTCGCTATGCATTGCATTGTGCATTGTCTTGTTAAAAACAGCCCATATTTGGGTAGCAGATTCATTCTACTTTTCAATAAATAACTAAAAGTATATATTTTAAGAGTATTGTAAAATTGCTATATTTTGGGGCCAAAAAGTTGTCTTACTGAACCTACTTCTTTGCTTTCGCAAATGTTTTGTTCTTCCCTGGCCATGATTCGAACTCATGCTACTGTACAATAGATATAATAAGCTATAATAGTTATCAAATGTACCAGGATTATAATTTAGTACGCCAGACGCGCGTTTCGTCTACATCAGACTCATCAGTGACGCTCATATCAAAATATGTATAAAGCTAAACAAGTACAAAGTTGTAGAGCATTGAGGATTCAAAATTCCAAAAAGTTGTGCCAAATACGGCTGAGGTAATCTATGCCTGAGATAAGAAAATCCTTTGTTTTTCGAAAAATTCAAAGTTTTGTAAACAGAAAATTTATAAAAATGACCACATTATTGATATTCATGTTAACACCGAATTGTTTACTACTGGGTTGGTGATACCCTCGGGGACGAAACGTCCACCAGCAGTGGCATCGACCCAGTGGTGTAAATAGTTCAAATGTACCAGGATTATAAAAGGTTCCGAAAATGTTAAAACAGTTCTTACAATTTTTTTTTTAATCTAGGCGATAAAGCTGCAGAACTCACTACCAAAAAAGGAATATATATCTCACTGCTGCTACATCAATGTCACAGACTCAACACAAATGAAAAGACTTGTACATCATTGTCAATAATAAGCCACTTTAAACCAAATCACACTAAAGTTATATGGAAACGGGGGTATCGAACTAAGCGACACAGCAACAATAATATAAAATATGAATTATCTGGATTTGTTTGTCGTGTATGTTAATTTGAATATATACAATTACCGATCTTTTATTTTTATAAATTGTATTCTCTCAAAAAAACATCGCACTAATTAAAAAAAATTTTTTTGAATATCTTTTTCACAGGTGACAACAGTTATGTTTCAGTTGTCGTAACCCCAGCTCTGTCATCTTTTTCTCGAATGTAACACTAGGGGAACAACACAATTAGCAGAGAGTCTTCTTACCCTTCCGAATCACGCAAGATCACTGCAAAGGATTTATTTTACACAGTAATACCAACATATTGAGTTCAGTCTATTGAGACTTGTTATTATTAACATTTTTTTCTTATGTTGTGCTATTACACTACAGTCCAATGTTACGTTAGGGTTTAGCGCTCACAAACACGTTAAACACCGACACGTGCGCTTTTTGTATGTGTCTACCCCAAGTAAGTTAGGAGCCTGAAGATCAATTGTTGTCATTGTCTCATGTGTGTCATATTTGTTTTTCGAAAATTGTTTAGTTTTAAATTAGTCTGTTAGTTTGCTTGTTTGAATTGATTCAAATTTTCACGAGGTGGCCTTTTGTAGCCTTTTATGACTACACGGTGCGTTGAAAGCTGTACGGCTGCCTACGATTGCTTACATCCATTGCATTCTAACTCAGGTGGAAATCACACCAAATTTAACTTAATTTCAATTTTTTAATGTGTTTTAAATTCGACTTACACAGTCATCTTAGTACCAGACTCTATGACAAACGAAACGATTTTAATTTTGAAATTATAAATTTCCCCCACCTTAGCAGCATTATACCAACTTCACTTGCATATGCGATATATATTTCCCAACTTATTCGATATTCAAGAGATTGTAGCTCCTACTCTGACTTTATAAAACGACATCAGTGTCTGAGTAGAAATTTGATGAATCAGGTGTCAAAGAAAGTCTCGTCCTTTTTCTAAAAAAAAAAGTTAATCGGAAGGTACCAAGACCTTGTTGAAAAATATTCATTTGTCTTTGTTTTATTTTTAATAATACTTTTTACTGTTTGAATGTTTTATGTGATATCAATTTAATGTGACTCGGTACTTAAACATCCCGTCAATGTGTTTGTATAATCTTTCTTTTCTTTGGCTGCTGTGTTTTGTATATGTGACTTTTTGTGTTTCTTTGGTTCTTATAACGTGACTCTGTACTTTAAAAGATCCCGTCAATATGATATTGTTCTATTATATGTTATTATGATATATTTCTATTCTGAATTAGAAAATACGTTGAACCAAAAACGTCAAAATTATTCAATCGCGTAATGGAATGAACTATTTGTGGATTCTTAATTCTATAGAATTTTTGAACTACTAGTATTTTAAATCTCGCGTTCTTTTTCTGAATTAATTATAACATACTTTGATTTTTTAACCCTGTATACTAACAGTGCCCACCAATATGAATTTTTAAATTGTTTGTATATAAATTGAACGACTTTATATGAAGTATGGAAATTTCGGACGTCAGACACAAGAATCAACGAATGTGGTTGTAGATAGATGTGTTTTGTGTTCTGTTAAATTGTTCCTTTTAAAATTGCTACTCGATGATGACTACTGTACCCATATTTTGATTATTTTATTTATTATGTCTGTTCAGTTCACGTATCATTGTAAATATAACGAAATTTGATGAGACTGTCATCAAAGTGGAATAGTATAGCGCTTTAAAACCAAGTTTAGTCCACCATTTTTTACATTTGATAATGCATGTATCCAGTCAGGAATATGACAGTTCTCGTCCATTCTTTTTGTATGTGTTTTGTCATTTGACTTTGCCATGTGATTATGGACTTTCCGATTGAGTTCAGTGTTTTTGTGATTTTATACTGTATCATTGTTTATGTTTTGTATGCATACCGCTGGCCCCTAATTTTGGAATCCCAAACAAATGTCCTTGATCCGCTATGGAAAATTTAACTTGTATTAGATGAGTCCAATTTCAAATCCTAATCTAAATTAGACTCAAATTCGACTCTAACTCGAGATATAGACAAATTAAGTATTGTAATTCGAACTTTACCTCAACTTGACACAAACTCGAAGTTTATCCCGAAACGCAATGCTAATTAGAACTTAAATTATAATAATGGATTGAATTCTAATTTGAAACGAATACTAACTCAACCATTAACTCGAACAGTAACCATAATTTTAGTTTTAACACTTTACTCGATGGATGGCCACATTCAATAAAGGCATATTAACTGTGGAAATCCATCTAGAAATATATATTAGTTTTCCAATTTGGTCACGTGGTTTTATTTCATCAAGTAATGTGATAACCACATTAAAGAGAGGCCGGACCATATCACATACTAGAAAAAAACACATCATAGAGTGTAAAATCGACAATTTTTTAAACATCAATACATAATGTTAAAGCCATATAAAGAATTGACAAATCATCATTACAACATACAAAACCACATCATGTAATGAAACAAATACATTACGTTAAAAGTTATCATCGGTACCAGGATTATAATTAATACGCCCGACGAACGTTTCGTCTACATAAGACTCATCATTGACGATATAAAGACATATTAAGCCAAACAAGTACAAAGTTAAAAATGACCATATGATTGATATTAATGTCAACATCAAAGTGCTGACTACTGGGTTAGTGATACTCCATGGGACGAAACGTTTCCAGCAGTGGCATCGACCCAGTGATGTAAAAAATTATAATACATTGTACAGGTAGGTACCCGGAGTATAATTTAATACGTCAGACGCGCGTTACATCTACATCATACTCATCAGTGACGCTCATATTAAAAACGGTTATAAAGCCTAACAAGTACAAAGTTGAAGAGCATTGATGACCCAAAATTCTCCAAAGTTGTGCCAAACACGGTTGAGGCAATCTTTTCCTGGGATAAGAAAAATCTAAGTTTTTCCAAAAAATCAAAGTTTAGAAAGCAGGAAATTTATAACTAGAGGCTCACCTTGGTCTATGTGAATATCAAACAAAGGACGCAGATGGATTCATGACCAAATTGTGTTTAGGTTATGGTGATGTGTTGGTAGATCTTACTTTACTGAACATTTTTGCTGCTTACAATTATTTCTATTTGTAATGAACTTGGCCCAGTAATTTTAGTGGAAAATGTTAGTAAAAAATTACAAATTTTATGAAAATTGTTATTACTTTAGTAATTGACTATAAAGGACAATTACTCCTTATTTTGCTGTACATTATTGCTGTTTACAGTTTACCTCTATCTATAATAATATTCAAGATAATAACAAAAAACGTCAAAATTTTCTTAAAATAACCATTTCAGGGGCAGCAACCTAACAACAGGTTGTCCGATCCATCTAAAAATTTTAGGACAGATAGATCTTCACCTGATAAACAATTTAAAAGTGGTTAGATTTGCTCTTAATGCATTGTTTTTTAGTAATAAGCCAAAAACTACATTTTACCCCTATGTTTTATTTTAAGCCGTCGCAATCATCTTGGTTGGTTGGCCGGGTCACCCTTCACATTTTTATGCTAGATACCTCAAAAATGCTTGTGGCCAAGTTTTGATTAATTTAACCTAGTAGTTTCAGAGGAGAAGATTTTTGTAAAAGATTACCGAGATTTACGAAAATTGGTTAAAAATTGACTATAAAGGTCAATACCTCCTAAAGGGATCAATTGACCATTTTTGTCATGTTGACTTATTTGTAAATCTTATTTTGCTGAACATTATTGCTGTTTACAGTTTATCTCTATCTATAATGATATTCAAGATAATAACCAAAAACAGCAAAATTTCCATAAAACTGCCAATTCAGGGGCAGCATCCCAACAACGGGTTGTCCAATTCATCTGAAAATTTCAGTGCAGATTCTTGCACAACACAGTTTGAAATCCAAAACTGTGTTTCAGATTTTTCTTATTGTATTTCACTCTCTCATTAATCTTGAATGAAGTTTGTAACATCAATTCATAAGAGACCACTACATTCAATTGCGTATAACATCTTGTTCTATTGATGTTTTTGGAAATCTGAGACACAGCTTTTAAGATCAAGCTGTGTTGTACAAGAATCTATGAAATATTTTGGAATGCTAAGAAAGACAAAGACGCTAAATTATTTCAAGTGTGGACATCACAATATAGCAACTAATTACATAATAATTAATTATGTAATAATTATGTCATAATGAAATTATTACAATTTGAAAGATTAATCCTTCTTCTTTCTTTTGGTACCTCATTTATAAAATATAAAGAAGGATAAAATGAATTACATCCGTTTAAAGTGGTCTGATTGGGAGAGAAAAAATCTTTGTATTGTGCTACCTTAAAACATATCTTTACAAACCTTTGCAAATCCCTATTTGAGTTAATCATTATGCGGCTAGAATAAGGCTTCTTGCTTATAATTTCTATACATACTTGTACTTAAAAAATAAATCTGAAGATGCCTTGTATCATGTTGTATTGTAAATGAAAGATGATATTCTGGTGCCTGATAGTTTAACGAAAACGTTGTATAAAATGTTTGCTTTCTCTTACAAATTAATTGTGCAATTATATTTACCAATGCGTTGTTGAACATAATGACATGGTTGTTTAAAATCACTTACAATACTTTCTTTTTCGGAAAAAGCTTTAAATGTAACAAATCATTAGCAAAATAGTTGAAATACAACGGATCAGCGTTAACTCATAAAATATAAACGTTCGCCATGGCCATCCTGGCTAGTGGTTTCCTTTTCAACAGTTAACGCGTATTCCATATATCTATAATACACTTAGCTCTATTTCAATATTACGTTTTAATCAATGATTAAAGCTAATTAAAACAAAAGGTAGGTTTATGGTTGGTGTAACCCGTAGTTTGAGATCAAAGACACTAATAAAATCTGAATCGTTTCAGAATGAACACTTAATGCTAAGTTTTGTCGCTGCATTGCAAAATGGATGGATCAGACCGATAAAGCATTATTTGACATGAGGGTATGCTGACACAGATAAATATATCAGATCAAGAAAGTACACTGATTTCTCTCAGGTCACAACTTCATCAAACTTTGATATTTACTTCTGAGGCATTTATATCAGTTGATGTGTTTCCCTCGGTTTAGTTTGTAACCCGGATTTGTTTTTGTCTCAATCGATTAATGACTTTCGAAGAGCGGTTTACTACTGTTGCCTTTACCCTGAACACTGAATGCTTTTACTTTTACTTTTTTATTTATGCCTTGTTATCTCATAAACGTTTACCTTACTTGTCATTTCTTTATGTTTATTTCTTTGCTTTTCTTATAAATTCCACATGTGTCAAAAAGTTTGTTACCTTTTCTCTCATTGGTCAGAAATTGTTTCTCATATCGCATATTTATATAAACAATTATTATATGCGGTAAATCAATCATGTGAAATCATTCAACATTGTTTGTATCAGTATTTATATGATAGATATCAACGCATAGTTGAGTCTGTCCATGAAAAGCATCGTCAAACGTCAATTGTTATAATTTGCATAGTAATATCTACAAAATGGAACGTCTAATGTAGATAATATTATGGTTATAGGTATTTGTTAATTTATGATTATTATCTTTCATTGCACAGTGATCAAATATGATATATAAATCTTTTGTCTAAGACATGTGTTTCGAATAATTATGACAAGGTGCTGTTTGAATATTTATTGTTTGTTTAAAATGCTTTTTCAAACAGCAAACGAAACATATATACTTTATGGTTCAATTACTTATAATTTTAAAGCATAAAATATTTTATAAAAGAATGTGATTATTACAATTTTGCAATTTTAAAAGGCAACAGAAAAAAAACAGAATATCTTTTATAGTGAGTGTAGGAACATGTAAATGACAATTTGTGAAAACATATAAAAGTTTTAAAATGTTATAATCCTGCGTTGCTAAATATTTCGACCCTATCTTTTATTGAGCAATCATGACATACATAGAACCCTAAAAATAATTTGAATCAAAAGGGCAGTTTTTATAAGGAATCGACCGTTCAGCTTTCTTAGAAGTGGATTAAAAATAATAATAAAAAAAAAAATTAGTTTTCAATTATACAAAGAATCAAGATGTTTTTTTTTTTTTAAATAATTGTAAATTTATTTTATTCCCTAATGACAAATTATTGATTTCTTTTTTGATTTCTTTTTTTTCTCAGTGATTTTGGAAAATGTCTTTGAAATAAAATATGACACCCCACCCAGCCTTTTTTCAAAATATGAGTTGCGTTTAACTGGTATAAGGGTTAACAGAGACATGATCAATTCAATTCAAATTAACAAACATTTACATTACACTAAATATAGTTTGGCAAAACTTTGGGGAATGTTCGGTCCTCAATGTTCTTTTAATTCGTACTTTGATTGAAATTGTCTTCTTTGATTCGATCATCTGGCGTATAAAATGCATTATGGTATCTATAAAGATATATTTATAACCTCTCGGTCGATGGCTCTTCTCAACAGCAAAGTAGTCAGCACTTATGTGTGGATACGCATTGTCATTGATTTGTCCATGAATATAAATAACCTTTTCATAAAGTTAGAAGAAATGAGCAGAATCATGTTAGACTAAAAGATTTTTAGAGAGATTCTTGTATTTAGAAATGAATAGAGTGTTTTCATTTGTTTACAGATAAGAGGAAATGTGTGATACGCTTTGAAATTTTGGTTATAATTTTTGTTGTTGAAATGGATAAGTTATTGGAGAAAGGAAAATAATTATAAAAATTTAGCAGCAAACATTTTGAAACTGAATAACATAGATAACCAAAATGTTCATCATTCGAAAAACATTATTGATTTTCATATTGTTGGGACTTACAGATTGCATACGACAATTGAATGTTCTACACTTTAAAATTCGTTTTCTACTGAAGTCGAATTTTCTAATACAATTACCCCGGTCGCTAAGCCAATCTAGGATCTAAGACAGCTAATGGTAACAACTATTATGTTCTTCTTTTATTTACTTACATTTCGTAAGATATTGATAAACCAAGTAAGGATACTAAGTTCTTGGTTCTGAGAAAACAAAACCGCTGCAATTGTTCACCATTTACAAAATCTGAAAATGAATGGGAGTGATAATGTTGCTTCAATATCATTATTATTCAAAAGGAAAATATGACAAACCAATACTCTTTGTCTTTAGACAAAGTGTCAAGCAAACTATGCCATGTCTCCAGACATGCACCAGTTTTGTGCGGCTACGCATTCAATTTATGTTTTTGATCAATTGTACAAGTTAATGTTTACACACATATATGTGATCTTGAGTGCAAACATTATACAAATATACGGTAAATATTATGATACTTTCAAAAAGACAGTCGAAACATTAGTCAGCGAGTATGGTTTGTAGTTTTTAGCATATTTTTATCGTCGTTATTAGTCATTTCTACAGATTTCAACTCTTCTTGACGCCACATTGTTACTTTTAAAACATTTAAACTATTTCAATCTGTAATTGTATTCAATAAACGAAATTTAGATGTTTATATATTACATCCCCAACGTTTTTTTCTCTCTCAAAAAATCAAATCAATATCTAACATTGTAAATTGTGGGTCTTCGTTATTCTTTTACAGTGACTTTACTTGACCAATTGCCATTCTGTCGAAATTCTTACCAAATTACAATTCGTTTTATAAAATCGAATTGTTCAACTGGTCAGAAATTTAAACAAACTGCTGTAGAAAACCACAGCCAAGTCTTGAAAGTGCAAGGTGATAAAATAAAACATACTTACAATCCTATAAGACTTTAACTTCATTTTAATGATGTTGGTTCAAAATTAGTCTATCAGTTTGTATAGGAATTTATTACATATTTTGTACTGATATGTACGTTTTGTCATGGCCAATAATAGCCGGAAGTCAAGGTTGGTTATCAGCCCTATTTGTTTTCTCCTGCTTGAAAATATGTGATAAATAGATTGTAACATGTCATTTTTCATATGGTCCATGGTATCAGCCCACGACCCATATCAAGCCCTCTGGCTTCATATGTAAGATAGGGCTAATACCACGGCCATCAGGAAATTGCCATGTAATAATCTATAAATATTATAGCTATTACCATGCTTAAGGTGAACTTGTTATTTTGAATTGCTGTAAAAATGTCTAAACTAAGTTTTCATATAGTTTTTCTTTCGAAAAGTCTTCTATATTCATAAGAATCAGACATTATGTGAATTAAAACATATCATATTCAAGAAAACATGTGTTAAATTGAAATATGTTTGAAGTCAGTTTACATGGGGAGACAATCATTTTTTCTTTCACAAAGTCTTTATTAAAAAGCAAAAATAGCAAATTGTTATTTTACACATATTTTACTGAATTCATGATGTTTTATTTAAAATGATATCTGGTTTTTATGAATATAGAATACTTTTAGAAAGAGAAACTAAAAGAAATCTCAGTTTGGATATTTTTTTATAGCAAATAATAATAATATGTTCACCTTAATCATGGTAATGACTATAATTTACCTATACAAACTGATAGACTAATATAAATCTGTTAAAAAAAATAATTTTGCTTTCGTGACTTTTTTTGAGATTTTTTTTTTACAAAAGTTACATAAAACGACAATTCTAAAAACAGAAGTTTCAACTAATGATGCCAACCTCTCATTTACAGGTAAAGGCAATGTTTGCAATCAATTTGTTTTTAAAAATCATACAGTTTCTTCGTTTATTTGTTAAGCAAAGTTCGGCCCCACGAGAAATCGTTAAAATGTATACATTATCAACTGATTTACCATAGACAGTATGTGTAATGTGATATTCAAAAGCGATAACAGTCTTAAAACTAGTCCGATATAGGTTCCAAATTTAATGTGTATTGTTTTCATATCTAAAGCATTGATTTGAGAAAAGAAAAATGTTTGTTTTGCATGTTTGAGATTTCAAAAAACACTTTTCATCCCAAAAATTTGAACAAAAACAATTAGTTACAACATGAACATAACTTGATTAGCATATTAAATATTTTAAAACAAATTTGAAATTTTATTTAGAACTTCGAAAATTATGTGTCGATTTTTATTCACCATCCCGCAAAACAAATTTGCACCCTATGATCGTTAACACGGAATTTAGTTATTTCCGACAAGTTTTGATTTCCATTATCACATGTGCATACATTGTAAATGAAAGCTTTTAAAAAAGTGTATCTTATTTTGTTTTATATTTAATACTTGTCGATCAATTTTATTTCAAATTCGTGTATCGTTTCTTCTGTTGACTAGTTTATGTTTTATTCAATCACCTTGCACTTCACATTTTTACTGAACAATTTGTTCAATATTCTGAGCAGTTATACAATTTGGTTTAATAAAACAAATTGCAATATGGTCAAAATTTCGAATGAGTAGCAATTGGTAGAGAGCAACACTAACAGTCAAGTCACTGTAAGCTGTTTTGAGTACTGTTTTGATTAATTGTAGGTATTGGTTGTTATTCTGTGTTTAACATGTCAAAATGTACTATTATTTTGTTTAGTTATGAATTTATATGTCTTTGGTGTTCTTGCGTGTATTTGTACTATATTCCAGTCATGTAATGTTGTCATTTTAACGGTTTATTAAACATTGCCAGATTCTTTCCTCTTATAATTGATGCGCTTCTCTCTGTTTGATTTTGTAACACGGATTTGTTTTCTCTTAATCTATTTTATGACTTTTTTAACAGCGGTATACTACTGTTGTCTTTACGTACGACATAGATATAGTCCAGGATGTTACTAATATCATTTATGCAATAATGATAAACTAAATTAAACACTTCTGGTATGTTCATTACATAGAAAATATCATGAAAGTAAAGAGTATTTTATATATGTTTTTAACACATGTATCAATAAAAACATGTTATATCGCACGACATACATCATTCATGTGCGGTTAAGTTTTTTTTGTTTTACTTCAATAGAGTTACTATACAAACAAATATTTGTGATCTGGATGTGCAGAAATTTACAAAGTCATAAAAGTTAGAGGTTACATGAAAACTAGTTATAAAAGTTAAATCAATTTTTTCTACATAAGACATTATCTTTTCCAAGTCAGGAATATGACAGTTGTTATCAATTCGTTCGATGTGTTTGAGCTTATTATTTCGTCATTTGCTAAGAGATTTTCCGTTTAGTATTTTCCACATTTTTTTTTTACTATTTGCATAACTATGTATTATTCTTAATAATAATAATGTTTTTTAGTCGGATAACCTTGGCCGTATTTGTCAAAAATTTTTGAACTTTTGGTCCTCGACGATCTTCAACTCTGTACTTGTTTTGGTTTTCAATCTTTTTTTCATCTGACTATAGTTTTGTGTGGACGTAACGCACGTCTGGCGTATACAAACATTAACCTGGTACCTTTTGATGGCTATTATTCGTTTGTTTCTCTGTCCTTTATTTTCTCCCATTTATTTATTGTAGCCCTGTCGTGTGATGTTGTCATTTCAATGTTATAATTAACATTGCCATTCAAGGGGGAGGTTTGGCATGCCACAAAACCAGGTTGAACCCACCATTTTTTCATAAAATGCCCTGTACCAACTCCGGAAAATGGTCATTGTTACATTATAATTAGTTTCTGTATGTTTTAGATTTTGATGTTGTGTTTTTGTTGTGTCGTAGTTCTCTAATATTTCATACATTTCCCTCAGATTTAGTATGTAACCCAGATTTATTTTTTCTCTGTCGATATATGAGTTTTGAACAGCGGTATACTACTGTTGCCTTTATTTTACAGTTTTTGTTATCTTTACCATGTGTGCGAGTAGTTTCATTAAAATGTGAGGAAACGACCCTTTGTTAGAAATGTCATAAACATTCCAATTGTGATTATACCAGATGCTCAATTCGAAGAACATGTCGATTCAGTGATTATTATGCAAACATGTTTTATATATAAACACATAATACCAACTTTGAAGAGCTGATCAAACCAACAAGGACATAACTAATAGCGGATCAGAAATCAAAGCTTTTCTTGACAACGATACATTGATATAATATGCTTTCAAATATTTTGTGTTAATTTCTAAAAAATAAGATTTAATATTTGCATGCCAGTATCAAAGTACTACTAGGCTAGTGATACCCCCCGGACATAATAGCAGATGTATCTAGTCAGTGGTAGTCATAACATAAACAAAACCACTTTTATTGCACTAGATGCGCGTTGTTGCTTCACAACATATCTTTTAAAGTGGCTCCGGCCTATTCGAAGTTACTGTCAGAAGTCCGTATTTTATTGTTTTAATCTTTATAGAGAGTGACTCAAATTGTTCAAACAATAATAGGGGTCCCGGACCATTTTGAGCTCAAAATATTAATTTTAGATAGGAATGTAAAAGGGATCATTTTTCAAAGAAATGATAGAGAAAATAGAGGTGTTGACATATTTTTATCGGAATATAAAAAAAAATGTCTATGACACTTGGTCCAAAACTGTAATATAAAAATAAATGTACTATAAAAAACTTACATATAGCTTATAAGAATAGGCAAATAAAATATGTAGGTCACCGATAAGGAAACAATAATATTTTGCATTAAAACTCAAAATTTTGACAGGAATCATCTAAAGTGTTCATTAAAGTCAGATCATTTCATTTCATATTCTCTTAGTTAAAGCTTAAAATTCTTATCATAACTAAGAAATACTCAAATCGTTAAGTTCTGTAATTACGATAGTATGATATTTATACGCCAATCATATTACAGTATGTTTTGATTGTTTAGATTAATTGAATGCCGTGTCATGCAATATTTTTTTAGAATTGTTTTGAACTTTCGAAAGATTACCTTTAAAACCAATCAGACAATAGATATAAATTAAATTGACAAAAACATAACAGTACATGACATGATGCATATTCGCTAGTTGGTTGATCTGTAAAACAGATATTTGAAATGGTCAACCGACTCGTGATAGTGTCCGTTACCTAATGTAGGGATGACTTCAACTGCACATTGGAAACTCTTGGTTTAGTTGCTCCCTTGTGACAAACACTTGTTATAAGTCTAAAATTAAGGAATTTTTATGCAACTGTTTTGGTTAACATGGGACTATTGACGTTTTGGGGGCATATAAGACATGACTTGTGAGTTTAATTACCAGAATAAACGTGAAAATTACTATCAGAACGTAGCAATGAGAGATGTTTTATTAGATGCAATAAGTCTTGAACACTTTATATATAAAATTTTATTGTTTTGTCTGCGCTGACGTAAAACGATTACTTGGATATATATATATTGGTAGTAGCAATAAAGAGGGAATTATGCGTACAGGTCATATGACAGTTATATGTGCAAGTCATGACGAATCATTCATGCCATTGACCGCTTCGTGTGTTTATGGAACGATTAACTGAAAGAATGGGGAAAACTTTCGATCACTTAAATGTATGAAATGCTTGTTTTGTGAGGAATAGCATCATCCGAATACATGCAAAACGTGCGACATATCGGGAAACAAGTGCATTGTAAGGAGAAACATTTATGCTTTAACTGTTCTCTGGTGTAATATTACACACACCCTCAATATCAAAGTCATATGAACCCAGTTATTGATATTTTGTTAACGAGCGATAAAATGAGCATGTTAAAAAGAGGAAACTGTTTCGTTTTAAAACTAGGAATATGATGGTATTATAAAAATGTAAATCAATCAACTGAGAAAGTGAGGTTAAGGTCATCTATTCATTCACTTACTAGTGTACGTGTATATAGAAGTTTAGCATTTCCTGAATGTGAATGTGATTGAAATTTTTTCGAGACTCAAACTACTGACAAAAACTAATAAAAAAAACAAGGCTTATAATCCTTTACGCTTTTTTTCGTGAAAAGACGGCGATGATCGATTAAAAAGTTTAAAAGTTCGAAGTAAGAGAATAAACAACATTGATTTTATCTATATTTTATGACCTAAAACTCCAACAGACTTGTCAACTACATCTAAGGTCATCAATGCAAGATGCACACGATACTGATAAATTTTCGCAAACTCGAAGATATATCGATGTCGTCGTACGTCATTATCATTGACTTATTATTGACATGACTCTTTTTGGAAGCTTTGTCACTATTATACTAGTACCAGTATCAGGCATACCAATATTTAATAATTGCATAAATACTTCTATTTTGTAAACACATGAACACGTTGAATTCCTTTTCCCAAATAATGTTGCCTCCAATTTGTTGTTAGATATGGGTATCGTTTTTTTCCATAGCACCTGTGTGCGTTGAATGTAATGTAATCCCCATTTAAGTCATAAAGTACACCGAGTACCAGAGACCCATTTGTTTTTGTTACACACCAAGCTCTAGCCACTACTATTAAATCGCCCCACGGATTCAGAGAATCCCCATACCTTCCTAGTCCAGAATGTTCAATGGAACTAAATGATACAACTGCGTCAAATAATCCTAATGTTTTATCTAAAAACGTTCGTCTATATTCAGATGGAACCATCGTTGAAATTTGCTCATGTTCAGATTTGATCCTTCCATATTCAAGTGTCACAATACTTTTAACGCCTATCTCAAGCAAGCATGCTTCAACCCATGGTTTCTCCGATCCTATGACTAGGACACGCCCTCCTATCACTCCTGGTGCATGTTGTAGTCCGTCCCTTAGTGCGTTAGTTTCAGATATTCCGTAAGTACCAAACAGTTTACCTTCTTTTGCTCGCGCTACATACTCCTTGAGTAAAGATTTAGTCCAAATAGGTATCCTCGCAGTACTACCAAGGTATGGTTGGTTGAAATAAGCCGTGTGCACTTTTATTAGTCCATTCATCGTATAATCATTCAATAAAACCGAAGGTATTTTTCTCGGAGCATGCGCAAGTCCATGAGATGAATCAACATATTCGTTTTGAAATAAAGCTTCACAATTTATAGCGGCTGTAATTTTATCAAAAAAAATCCCCGGAGTTCCTTTTCGTGAAGTATTACACAGCTGGCCACATTCTAACCTTGTTTTGTTTATGTCCTCTAAATATGTTGAAAAATATGATTTCCTTTTAATAGTCGTTTTCTCAGTAATAGGTTGTGTACGGTCTACATTCTTTTCAATAGTTCTTAATCTTGTTTGACTGAACAGTATTATGAATAAAGACATGGAAATAATGATCACAACAAGTTTCGAATACTCCATCAATTTTCCAATATTTTGGTATCAGAAAACCTTTAAAAACATGGATCCTGCAAAAAGAAGAAGTATACAGGTTATTGGTTATCAAAAGCGTTTTGTTTAATGTGGTACCGAATACAACTGGGAGTCAACTCTGTAAAATCAGCTAAACGTTTTAACTGCGTTGTATAGTAAAGGGAATATTAAGCTTCTCAATGATCAAAATTGGTGTTTGTCAAACTGCGTAATGACCAGTGTAATTTTTCTGACAAAACGGGTGGTTAAAATTTTTTGATTCTTTTTATATTTTTGTTAAAGGATCAAAGTAAATACTTTGTCAATTTTTTATGAAAATTAAACGAGCCAAATTAATTTTAGTGAAAGTGATAGGTATCACCTTAAATGTGTTATTTGGAGCACTTTGTGATTCATTTTATCCTATTACTCAATTCGTACAACAAGTAATCAAACATAAGTAGGTGCAATTTACAACCCTGGACGACGTCTATTTAATTTACTATTATAAGAAAACTCTCCTGTTCCACTGACTAACAACCTGTTTTCGCATTATTATGTCTCTGGATACCGTAGTCTTATCTGGAATTGTACCGATTACGTCATATTCTTGATTGTGACATTTTCAGTAAGTGTCGATAAAATTTTAAATTCGATAATCTGCTGTAACCTTACTTTACCTGACATTTTATAATCGTTTCACTAGTAAATGAATTTCAGTCTTAAAGCACTGTTGTCGTCTTAACTTTCTCTTAAAAATCGGACCACATGCTCACTCTTTCATCAAATATTCAGACTCAGCTACTTTGATAGACCGGCCATAGTCTGCGAGAAAATTGCTTTAGCAGAACTTAATTCACCGCAATGTCTTACATTTGTAATTCAAACAAAAATCTGTTTTCAAGAGCTTTTCAGATCAAAACTACCGTAAAAATTAAAGCTGATTAACTAGTAAATGTTATGTATTTTAATGTAAATTTTAACTCTTGCTAGTATTCGAATCATATCTGATTGGTTAGAAATGAAATATATATGATAAAAGTTGTAAGATAACAAACTTTCCTCAAGTGATAACCATTATTATTAACAAAGAGAAGAACTGCTTAAATAAAGGCAACAGTAGTATACCGCTGTTCAAAACTCATAAATCCATGGACAAAAAACAAAATCGGGGTAACAAACCAAAACCGAAAAAATATTATTTAGTGTTGAATTTTCAGAATCTTTTTTAAGGAGGTCTTATTCATTAAGTTAAATTATGATTGTCAACTCGATAACCTGTCGTAGAAAGATTCGGTCTACATGTCATAGTACGGACTTTAACAACGTACAAGCTATACAAGGCACCGTATAATGTAAAATGTTAAACAATTCAAACAGGAAAAATAACGGTTTGTTTTCTATACAAAACAACAACAAACAACAACCACTGAATTTCTGGTTCATGACCTGTCACAGGCTAATTCAAAATGTAGTTTGGGTATTATATATTTTTAAAGGCGCGACAATCCTCCTTAACTTGGGTCCTTGGTTTTACAGCACGACATGAGAGGAAACTAGGAAAAGAAGTCTCCGTGATGTTCCTAGACAATTTCAAGACACATATTCCCCTCCCAGCTCTTATAACAAAGGTACAGATAGACGGAGTTGGTAAAATAACAAACATGACCATAAATATACGTAGTAAAAAAAAAACGCCTAAAAAATGCCTTTGCACAAGGCGATTTACAATAGAGTCATTACCTGCGACGGCGAACACTCAAATCAATTATGAGTAAAAGAATGTAGTACCTTGCTTAGGGTAATGATAAACAGTAATTATCGTTATTTGATGAAATATATTACATTTTATTATGTAATCTCATTGTATCAGAAATCTTACAATTTCTAATTACAATATATCATCAATTAATCTTTTACAGTGCAAACCAGATGTAATTGATCACTTTTAAAAGTTTTAGAGTAAATTGATAGGATTCCTTCCTGATTGCACATTTTGTACATGTATATGACAAAATGGTTAATGCCCGCATAGTTTAATCAAAATACTAGACTTAACTTGTAGACTATATTTGTAGCCTTATCCTCCTAATCTTATTCTCCATCTGAAGTTGCTATCAAAATTATTTCACAAGGGAACACAAATGTTTTCAAAGCATGCTGATATGGATTCAATTTTCGAATGAAAATTTTTGAAAGATTAGACCATGTAATATACTATACATACTAAACCTGATACTGAATAAGATCAATCGTTTTGAACCATGATCAATCATTTACTGAAGCAACACTCGATTTTACTTTATGAAGAGGTCCAGATTGACAATCAACAGATGATAATAAAATTAACGGTACCAACTTTCTTGCACCAAATGCGCATTTCAACAATACATGTCTCTTCAGTGATGCTCGTGGCAAAATGTTTGGAATCCAAAGCTTATATAAAAGATAAACTGACAACACCCTGTCTAGAAAAGAAAATAACAAACAGACAAATAAAAGCACACAAGACTCAACATAAAAGTTAAAGGCTTAGCAATACGAACTCAATCAAAAACTCATGTTATCAAAAATCCGAAAAAGAGTCTAATTTGGTAGAAAGGGGATTGTAGTTACATTATAAGGAACATATCAGATGTCATCTGTGCAGCGGTCTTTCCACAACGGCCATTCAACTCGTGATGTCGTAAGTAAAGTTTAAGAAGTTGTGATTTCAACTTCACTATTTGGAACTCTTGATGAAATAGCTGCCTTGTGAGCAGCAATCAAGGGAATCATGATAAGAAATACAAACCAGAAAATATTGTATCAATTGGGAGATGCAGGCCTTGCTGGAATGTTGCAACATAGAAATAGAACGTTCACATTTAGGAAGCTGAAATGATCTCTTGTGTCGTACAATTTTATTTTCAACCGATCCTCATTGTCAATTTCTAGATGTAAGAAAAGATATGAGGCAGACTATTGCAATTAGCAAGTTGAACTGATTATGTCATGTTTAATGTTTATTGTTCAATGTTCATGATCATATCAATGTGGTTTGCAATGAAACTCTGTTGTCTCGCTTATACAACTGCGAATGGAAATGGGGAATATGCTAAAGAGTCAACAACCCGATATAAAAACATAAAACATCAGTAAGCCACCAGTTGGTCTTCAACGCAGCCAGAAATTTCCAAACCCGGAGCATGTCCTCAGTTGGCTACTAAAACATAGAACTACTAGTTGAGCTAAAATGAACGTCACACTAAACTCCATAACATATAAATGAAATAAAATTAACAAAAAAAGTACAAGATAAAACAAATGCTACAGGCTTCTGACTTGGGACAGGCGCAAAAATATGGCGGGGTTCAACATTTTTTGTGAGATCTAAACCCTCCAGATCACGAAAACGTTTTACAAAGGGGGAGGAGGATGGAAATAAAATTCGATGGAAAGAAAGCATTGGTAGAATGTGGTGCTGATACTTATGCTCTTAGTCGAACACAGTGTGATCTTGACACTTTAAAAAAAAGAGTTACTCTCAATACATGTTGTCCAAATTGACCCTCAAGAATGGGATAAAACAAGGGAGACAATAGCCAAGATAGGACCAGTTGATTTGCTAATCAATAATGCTGGTGTAGGAAAATAAGCAAAATTTACAGAAATGAAAAAAGAAGATTTGGATTATGTTATGGATGTCAACTTCAATGCTGTTTTCAATGTATCACAGGTAGTAGCCAAAGCAATGGTTGAAAGAGGAGAAGGAGGAAGCATAGTTAACATATCAAGTGCTGCCTCACAAGATGCCTTGATGGATCATGCTGCATACTGTTCAAGTGAAGCGGCTGTTGATATGCTTACTAAATGTATGGCATTGGAACTTGGGCCTCATACAATACGAGTCAATAGTATTAAGCCAACAGTAACATGGACAGATATGGCCAAAATGAACTGGAGTGATCCTGCAAAAAGTGAGCCAATGATGGCTAGGATCCCTTTAGGCAAATTTATAGGGGTAGAAGATGTAGTAAACAGTGTAGTTTTCCTTCTTAGTGATAAGAGTGCTATGACAACTGGGGAATGTGTCAGATTAGATGGAGGGTTGGGCGTACACGGAAATTAGAGTCTTGATTAAATTCAAACAGACTATCAAAGATCATTATATTCAAGAGAAAAATATCAATTATGACATTGATCCAGTGGTGGAGGAGTAATATTTACAGTTATGAATGATTAAGAAGGATTTGTCCACCGAAAAGCTAATTGGGAATGTTAAATGCTTTAAGTTTTCAAGATTGTGATTTGGTGTTTTAGTTTAATTCTCTTTGATTATATGTTAATTAATAATTTAATTGATAATTTCTCTACACGGTTATTCTTAGTTATTGGAGAGCAAGTCGATAAAGTAATCATGTCTTATCAATTAAATATTTTGAGCAATTTGATCATGTACATGTTTGTATCTGACATAAGGAAACAATTATGGTGCAGGCACATGACAAGAGAGATAATAAAGAATTACATTTAAACTTTGAAAAAAAGAGAAAAAAAAAGAGATATAAACCCTCCGTCTATAACTCTGGTCAGTTTAGAATGATAAAACACATAGCAATACGCACAGTAAAAGTCAGTTTGAAATAAGTTTTTGTCCGGTGTCAGAATAAGTGACAAAAGAAACTCAACAAACTGACAATTATACATAAAAGAACAAAGGACTACTTGCAGTTACTGACTAGCAAGCTCTCGCCCTCAATCAAACTGATTGAAAGATTATGTCTGCATCATAGGTAAATAGAGTACAATCTATATCAATAAGGGTGTAGTTTCATACCATCATGAAATATATGAGAAGAACGTAACCTGTATCATGCCAACAACTGGTTTATGAATTGATGTGCCACTAACAAAAACAAAAAAATGATTGACAGAAAAACATGTTTTGAATATTTAGTTCGGTTTAACTCCGGTGTTGTCATAAATATTAATTATATGGTCTTTTTTTTTTAATTTTCCATTCGCAAAAGTATGAATTGTTAGAAATACTAAAGCTGTTCCTATCCCAGGCATAGTTTACCATAGATTAGCATAGACGTATTTGGCTCAACGTTTTAGAAATTTTGGGTACTCAATGATTTTCAACTTTATACTTGTTAGGCGTTCTAAATTGTTTAATCTAAATGATACTGATGCGTCTTATGTAGATGAAACGCACGTCTGGTGTATGAAATTATAAACCTGTTACCTTTGATAAATTATGTCATGCACTACCATTTCGACAGTTTTGAGTAACAGATTTGTATCCGCATGAAATTGTAAGGAGTTTCCTTTGAAAGCGTGCTTTCATGAAACTGTACTTACCTTAGTGTCTGTACTTTACGTTCGAGACAAATTAATATCAGAGAAACAGATTAAAGAAAAATGTTACCATAACAATTTCTTTGAACAAAATTACAGAACTACAATTACGCGTAATAATTTCTGATTCGGTATTCAAATGTGCATCGGTTATCAATACGCATTTTGTAAATGTGAAATCACATTTCAAGATAATGTCTTCAATATCATATACTTGAATGAATATTTAGAAATATGTTGTTTACTGTTATATCATTCTTACCGTCTATTTTTTAACTTTTGTTTACTCAAACCACACAACAAACCATAAAAATACAATGATTGGGCATATGTATTGACACATCACAATTACATTATCCAAAAATCTTGTATTTGTATTAATTGGGTAGAACTTCGGAAGATTATCAATATAGATTGAACCCACTGAATTTATCAATATTTCTACATATTTCTTCGCCTGAACGATTTTACATTTGCATTCTTAAACCAAAATGCATGCATTTAAAGAAAACGCGAATTGGAAATACACTAATTAAATAGCCATGAAACATAAATCGACTGTGACGGTGACTTATGTATATATTTGTTTATTTAACAATCTTATTCTTAAACATGTATTTCATGCATACCAAGGATCCCATGATAAGCATTGATTCATCTATATAAATGTTGTTAATTGCTATAATATAGGTTGTTTCTGTGTTTGTTGCATTTTAGTGTTTCTGTTGTGTCGTTGTTATATTTGATGTGTTTATCTCAGTTTCAGTCTGTAACCCGGATTTGTTCTCAATCGATTTATGAACTTCGAACAGCGGTATACTAATGCCTACCTGTGGTGGCGATGGATGGGAACAAAACAGTTAAAAAATTTAAATACTATACGTTTTGTATTCTTCTTAATTGTTGATCAATACAATTTTGATTATTATGGAATTTCATTATTTGAATTACGTTTTCATACTAAAGCATACAGATTTTGACTTTGTAGTTTCCACCTGTGTGTAATGATTCAAAATTACGACACTTACATGCTCATGAATAAAAAATACAATCAACTAAAACTCTAAATTGCATCACATACTATCAAACGTGCGTGTACACTAATTTGCATGTTATTGGTTACTGTTAAGTATTGCACTTGAGGTGTTCCCGCTACCGCTCTCTATTGTACACGACGTCACCGTTGTTGTGACGTTAGCGATTTCAGAGTTCCAATACAAGTATCATTGCAAATAGACGTTCTTGTTTCTAAGCCTTAATTTGTGACTGTCAACATTATTTTTATTCCAAAGACCATAACTTCGATTTATTTGTATGTCGAAATCTATATCCGATATAACTGTTTATATGATAATACTTATGGATGTCAACGAGTGCTCAAGTATCGCTTAAAAGTACCGAGTATCGAATACCAAAATGATACTCGACTAACCGATGATCTATTGAAATATTGTTGCTTTCATAAGCACCTTCTTTGAATATAAATATTTATCAACATTAAAATCCTTTTCGAATGTTTGTGTTATTTGTCATGTTTTTTCATACCGTCAGAGTAAATATTGTCATCAGCAGGGCTGTTAAATACGTAACAGAGTTGAGAAATCACATACCCCCTGAAAAGTTGACAATACATTATAATATTTCTGAATAAGAAAAAAATCGTTGCACTCTCTGTTGACCTTTTGATATTTAATGATTCTACCGTTCAAAACTTTATACCTCCCTATTTTGATAATATAGAACCACCTATAATTTCATACACATACAAAAAACCCAGCAGAAGTTAAAATTTTTAATTATACGTCGGTTACATCAGACGTGAATATAGATAGTAGTACTCCCTTAACTTGAAACTGTGAATCATCGAAGTTTAGATATGTTCCCTATGGCCATGTTATTACAGGGGACTTCAATATCGTCCAGGACAGAGAGGTTAAACACTTTTTGAAAAAAGGACCAAAATATCGTTCTCCATCTAAAATAGATTGGAAAGAGTGTCGTCAAGTCACTAAAGATGTTCTTTCCTCATTTTGTAAAAAATGATGTTAACGGGAAAATCTGTTAAAAAATCTCTTGATTCTTATTTAAATGAATGTATGAATGTGGTAGATAAGAGAATATCACATTTTGAAAATAATTTAAAAGTAAATAATAGAGTACATAATACACCTATTTCCAGAATAAGAAATAAACTTCAAATACTTACAAAGCGGTTTGTGTTTGTACCGGCCGACAAAGCAGCCAACAATGTGGTTGTGGTATGACGAAAATAGTACACGGACGTTCTTAAAAATGAAATTGTAAATTCATCTACATTCAAGTCCATCCGCTTCACAGAGAGTCACATAGTAAACAAGCATATCACAACCACATCAAAGCTTAAGGCTTCTTCTGAACATTTGAAGGTCCCTACTATGTATTAGCTACCTAAACTGCACAAAAAAACATTTAAATATCGTTTCATCTCGGCCTCTATTAAGTGTTCTACATCTAATCTGTCAGTGCTTTTAACTAGTTCATTAACTGTTATTATAGAACTTATCATAAACTATTGTAATAAAATATATGAACATAGTGGTATAATCCATTTTTGGAGTGTAAAAAATTCTTTGGATGTTTTAGACAAATTACGGGCTTTTGATGGTCCTTTTGATTCTGTTAATAGTTTTGATTTTTCTACTCCTTACACTACACTTCCACATTATCTTATTAAACAAAAGTTTTCCTATTTAATTAAATGGTCGTTTGGTAAAGCTGAATGTAGATATATTTGCTGCAACACATTTAAAGCCTTCTTCTCTAGTGAGAAAGGTAAATATGCTAGATATACATACTGGAGGTGTGATGAGATGATTGAAGCTGTTAATTTTCTCCTTGATAATATTTACGTACGTTTCGGCAACAAAGTTTATCGACAGGTTGTAGGTATCCCCATGGGCACTAATTGTGCACCTTTAATAGCAGACTTGTTTTTTTCTCTGTTACGAGTCACGGTTTATGACTAAACTCAGTAAAGACCCGTCGAAATTGCATTTAATTGATAAGTTCATCAACACTTACCGTTACCTTGATGAAATTTTTTCGTTAAATAATCAAGAATTTTCTCAATATACTGCTGAAGTTTACCCCAAGGAACTTACTTTAAATAAATCAAATGTATTCGGTAATAACTGTCCTTTCCTGGATTTAGATATTTCGGTTTTAAACGGGAAACTACACACTAAAATTTACGACAAGAGAGACGATTTTTCGTTCCCTATTGTTAATTTTCCGTTTTTAGATGGTGATGTTCCTTTGGCACCATCTCACGGTGTTTATATTTCACAACTTGTTCGCTATGCCCGTGTCTGTTGTGACGTTTTTGATTTTAACGAACGCAACCTATGTATTACTGGTAAATTATTAAAACCAGGGATATCGTTACCATAAATTACTTAAAACCTTTACTAAATTTTTCCATAGATATAAAAATTTGGTTTTGAAGTCTGGTTGTACCTGTAGAAAACTTATTTCAAACGAGATAGAACATCCTCATTTTTACGGAAATGTTGTTAACCGTGCCCTGAAATTTAGAAATGATCCAAGTAAACTTGTTGCTCCTTTAAATAAACTTCTTCTAAAAGGTTACATATTCAACACTGTAATACCATCATTGAATATTGTTTTTATTGGTATAAATATTGATTTTGTTATCAGTAGATTAAAAGCTACCTAAATATTACTAGTATGTCATATACATATACATTTTCATGGATCTACAATCTGTCGATACCTGTAACTTGGCATTGCACACGGTCATGTTCTTCTCTGGCTGTTTATGACGTCTTTACACTAAATCTATTATGTTGGATGTGTAAGGATTGAGTGATTAGTCTTAGAGGCATGATTCTTGTATTAGTTGTTAGTGGCTTTGAACTAGCTGTCAGATAACTGCGAGTACTCTCAGATCTGTTCATTTTGTCTTTTTGTATCGGGATGTATAAGTTCCCTGCCACGTCCACTTGTATTTTTTGTCTATCTGATGAGTTAAGCCTTTTCAACTGATTTTTATAGTTCGTTCTTATGTTGTACTGTTATACCACTGTCCCATGTTAGGGGGAGGGTTGGGAACCCATTAACATGTTTAACCCCGCCACATTATTTGTGTATGTGCCTGTCCCAAGT
Source organism: Mytilus trossulus (assembly GCF_036588685.1). Lineage (NCBI taxonomy): Eukaryota > Metazoa > Mollusca > Bivalvia > Mytilida > Mytilidae > Mytilus > Mytilus trossulus. Next base: position 56,982,363 of record NC_086373.1, read on the forward strand.
CAGGAGTCTGTAATTTAGTGGTTGTCGTTTGTTTATGTGTTACATATTTGATTTTTCGTTCATATTTTTAAATAAATAAGGCCGTTAGTTTTCTAGTTTGAATTGCTTTACATTGTCTTATCGGGGCCTTTTATAGTTGACTACGCGGTATGGGCTTTGCTCATTGTTGAAGGCCGTACGATGACCTATAGTTGTTAATATTTGTGTCATTTTGGTCTTTTGTGAATAGTTGTCCCATTGACAATCATACCACATCTTCTTTTTTATATATTCATAGTACTAAATATCCACAAAAGGAATTATGATTAGTGAACGGAACTGTTTCATTACACTACAAACTGCTCAGAGTCTGAATTGACAAGTCTTTGTGCTCGACCAGTAAAATTGAGCACACATTTTACTCGACTAGTCTCGACATTGTCTCGACTGTACTTAACTGTAATTAAATGTACTCGACTAGGTCTCGACTTTACTTAATTAGTCTGATTCAGTACTTGATGATCTTTGTGTAGTCTGAAATGGTCTTGACCCAGGCTCGACCTGTCTCGACCTGTCTCGACTAGTATTGACCATTAAATTCAGTTTTGACTGGTGCAAATCAGCCCATCTAACTAAATTAAATATTGATCTTACAAAATTCAAGCATATAAGGTAGTTTTATTTAATGCTGTGAAATGAAAGAATTTAATTTTACAATAGGTAAAAATAAAAATTATTATATAAAATCTTTATTTTTTTTTATAACTTTTTAAAATCAACTTGGATTTTCATCAAACTATGCAGCTATCTTAGATATATATATCAAGCTTACTGAATCCCATTTCATTTACTTTTTTGTTGTATTGCTGTAAAATTTAAGAATTAAAGTAATGTTGGTTAAAAAAGCTAGAATTTGCAATTCGGACAAAATAGAGATAGTACACTTTAATTTTTTTAATAACTTTTTCAAATTATCTTGGATTTTCATCAAACTATGTAGCTATCTAAGATAGATATATCAAGCTTACTGAATGCCATTTCAGATACATTTTTGTTGTATTGCTGTAAAATTTAAGAATTAAAGTCATCTTGGTAAATTAAGCTAGGATTTGCAATTCGGACACAATAGAGATAGTACACTTTAATTTTTTTAATAACTTTTTCAAATCAACTTGGATTTTCATCAAACTATGCAGCTATCTTTGATATAAAGTAAGCTTACTGAATCACAGGTCATTTTTTTTTGTATTGCTGTCAAATTCAAGAATAAAATTAATCTAGGTCAGAAAAGCTAGAATTTGCAGTTTTGGATAAAATAGAGATATCGACTTTAATTTTTTTAATAACTTTTTCAAATCAACTTGGATTGTCATCATTCTTTAATTTCACAGCCATTAATCAAACTACCTAATAAGCTTGAATTTTGTAAGATCAATATTTGATTTAGTTAGATGGGCTGATTTACACCAGTCGAAACTAAATTTAAAGGTCAACCCTAGTCGAGACTGTGTCGAGACTGGTAGAGACTAGTCAAGACAGGTTGAGCCTTGCTCAAGACCATTTTAGACTACACAAAGATCTGAATCAGACAAATTAAGTAATGTCGAGACCTAGTCGAGTATACTTAAGTACAGTTAAGTACAGTCGAGACAATGTCGAGACAAGTCGAGTAAAATGTGTGCTCGTTTTACTGGTCGAGCACAAAAACTGGTCAATTCAGACTCTGAGCAGTTTATAGTGTAAGTCTTGAACTTGCAAAGGATATGACGTTATAACAACAATGAAACGACATAAGTCGATATCATAGTTTTAATGAGCAATTTTGTTGCACAAACTGAAAATTAAATAAAAAGTTATACATATTGTCTTACCTAATACTCGGATATAATTTTCTGAAGTCAGACACGGGAATCAATAAATGTGTATGTAGATAGATGTTCTTGTGTTCTGTTAAATTGTTCCTTTTAAAATTGTTACACGATGATGACTGCTGTACCCATATTTTGACTTTATTATGTATTATGTCTTTTTAGTTCACGCATCATTGTAAATATAACGGACTTTGATGAGACTGTCAACTAAGTGGGAGGTTTAGCGCTATAAATCCAGGTTTAATCCACCATTTTCTACATTTGAAAATGCCTGTACCAAGTCAGGAATATAACAGTTCTTGCCCATTCGTTTTTGATGTGTTTTTTCATTTGATTTTGCCATGTGATTATGGACTTTCCGATTGGATTATTCTCTGAATTCAGTATTTTTCTTATTTTACTTTTTGCTTCAACGTCAGCTACACCAATGAATTCGTCTATTATATGGGCGGATTACTCCTGCTACATACTAGATAATCGTAAATTCTGTTAGTGCCTGGATCTACTTGACTAACACGAAGAAGTTGTTGATGTTAGAGTGGGCATGTTAGGGTATCGTATTAATTTTGTTGTGTCATCCTTTGATGTGTTTGGTGGTCAGAGTCTTTTGGTTAAGAAGTAGTTCCAAAAAGGTTTTCTAATTTGGATACATAATACCGTTGAAAGCATTGCACGTGTAAAGCTTGTCAATTGTGCAGTTGCATGTATGCCGATTCATTTTGAATGTATTGATATTGATGTATTTGATATCAAAGTATTTATTAAAAAAAAAGTTTAACCAATAAATTGAATTATAGATGACTATTATTTTATTTATTAAGTTTTATTGTTTTAATTTTTGCATGTACGACTTTACCAAGAATGTTTCAACAGTTTCTTTTTTTCTATATTTGTCAAAATAATCAACAATTTTGTATCATTGTTTTAGTGTTTGCAAGATATTTCACTTTATAGATCCTTGGTATATGTCCTATATATATATTCAATTTATTTACATTGTAAATTTTAAATCATTTTTGCATATGTTCCTGTGTTAAATATTGAAAGGAAATATCTCTGCAGATAACATTTATAAGGTTCGATGATAACATAATTAAGAAATAAACTATAATTTTTTAAACAACAGAACATCCTATGTTTTGTATATTGCAATTAAATCTTATAATTTGTATTCAAATTATTTATTCAAATTTAGAAAATCCTTTTTATTTTACTGAAAAGTAAAATCACAAAAATACTGAGCTTCGCGGAAAATTTTAAAAAGGAAAGTAACTAATCAAATGGCAAAATAAAAAAATCAAACACATCACACGAATGGATACCAACTGTCATATTCCTATAGAAAATCTGCAACGCATTAAACTTTTTGGAAAATTAAAAAAAAATAAAAAAATAAAAAAAATGGAAAGTTCCAAATCAAATGGCAAATTCAAAAGTTCAAACACATCAAACGAATGGATAACGACTGCCATATTCCTGACTTGGTACAGGCATTTTCTTTGCAGACAATGGTGAATTGAACCTGGTTTTATAACTGGCTAAACCTATCACTTGTATGACAGTCGCATCAAATTCCATTACATTGTCATAGATGCGTAGACAAAAAACAAACAGACACAATAGGTGAAAATGTCAAAATTAGGGGTGCAGCAGTCAACATTGTGTTATCATCTTAATCACTAAAAAAAACTACAAATGTAACGAAGAAGCACAAAAAGGCATTCATCAAATTTGTCATCCTCATTTGCTAATATTATACGATTTTATTTATCTACGTGAAATCCACCCATAAAGGATGGAAGGTTTCAGTACTGGTGTAAAATTGCGCCTTAGGTAGACATAAAATAATTGTGTCGTTCAAAGTATTTTGCGACCATACATACAGAGTCAGGTAAAGTAGATATAACAAAAAAACAGATTTAACAGTAAAAGTAATTATATATAAATATACTAAATAAATAAATTATTCGGAAAATACGTAGAAGGTATAAAAGTCATAAGAATTCCGAATGCAATAAGAATGTTTTCGGGCACTCTGGTTCTAAACCTTGGTTCCATCTAGGTTGTTTGGTTCTGAACCTTGGTTCTATCCGGATTTTTTGGTGAGAAACTATGGTAACAGGTCCAACATCCGGGTTGTTTGGTTATAGTAACCCGACTTCTTGGTTCCATCTGGGTTCTATTTTATAGTTCTAATTTTCCCGTTGAACTTAGTGAAGATAACCACAAGCATTCGAATAAAAAGATAAAGTAGGTCAAAGACGCTAAAATTGTTTTATAACATTACACATTTCAGGATCAACGGTAAAACAAGCTTTAAGGTATTTATCTTCTTATTCTAATAATTTGGATTAGGAAACTAGATAAAAATAAAGCGTCGTATAGATTTAAAAAAAAACCGAAATATACATGATATCGAACATCCATTTATTTAATTTAGTCGTTCTGTTTCAATTTATTTTCATTTAATCATTCCTTATTTGCGTTATTATTTCTAGAATTTTTAAAACAGCATAATTAGGACCTGTCGTTCAGTTGGTCAACGATATCTGCATCTAGCCACTTAATTGATCAGTTAACGACTTGCATATATATTTGATTGCACGTTTATTTTTAAGTTCGACTGAATTTTATTTAATAGGCTTTGTAATATTGTCAGATTTGATAGAAATACGTGCGAAGTATATGTAACAAATCGTTTTGTTCAAAACGGATGAATAAGAAAGTGATGATCAATTTAAGTCTTTTTAGCTTCATTTAATTAAAAAATAATTATTTCAAATATGTATATGTACAATAAATTCGTCTAATTTGATACTCCTTGTAAAGGGCATGCAAGTAATCATTAGGCCAAAAATAACCATATCAAAATTAAGATCGAATAATTTTATAAATAGTGTATGTGTTAATAACAGTGCTAGTCGGATGAATATCACCACCACAATAGTCAGAACTTTTTTGCTGGTTCCAAAGTAATGGGGCGTAGTAAAGGTCCGTCCGTCCCGAACGTAAAAAAAGGTTCCGTTCTCTTAACTTCAGTTGCCTCAACCAAATACTACAAAACGTTAACACAAAATAAAAAAAGAAGATGGGCAAGAGTGCCAGTGAGAACTCTCCACACAAGACTAAATGAAACAGAAATTAACAGCTATACGTCATCCTACGGCCTTCAACAATTAACATAGTCCATACCGCATAGTCAGCTATGAATGGCACCGAAATGAAAATGTAAAACAATTCAAACAAGAAAAGAAACGGACTAATTTGTGTACTAGAAATTAACAAAAAGCAAATATGTAACACATAAACAAACGACAATTAATGAATCTCCGGCCTTGGGACAGGCACATACATACAGAATGAGGCGGGTTAAACATGCTAGCGAGATACCCACCCTCCACCTAATCTGGCATGATTGCCAAAGAAGAACTCTTCACAAGAGACCAGATGACACAGAAATTAACACCTTACGGTCTTAAACAATGAGCAAATATATATAGGAAGGTGTGGTATGAGTGCCAATGAGATAACTCTCCAACCAAATAGCAATTTATAAAAGTAAAATTGAATGCCAAAGAAGAACTCCCCACAAGAGACCAGATGGCACAGAAATTAACAACTAGATGTCACCATACGGCCTTCAACAATGAGCAAATATATATAGGAAGGTGTGGTATGAGTGCCAATGAGACAACTCTCCAACCAAATAGCAATTTATAAAAGTAAATTATTATAGATCAATGAACGGCATTCAACAAGGAGTTTTGGCTCACACCAAACAACAAGATAAAAAGGGCCCCAAATTACTAGTGTAAACCATTCAAACCATACAAAATTTAATCTATATAAAAAAAAGAGAAACGAGAAACACGTATAAATAACATACAAAAACGACAACTACTGGACATCAGAATCCTGACTTAGTACAGGTGCAAAAATTTGCCGAGGAATTAAATGTGTTAATGGTACACCCTTTTCACTTTTTCTAAAACAATAGTATAACATCACAACATAGAAAAACGCAATAAAACGAAGTTTAAACGAGAAAAGAAACGGACAAATGCATGTTTAAAAAATGAACGAAAAACAAATATGTAACTGTTACACATTAACAAACGACAATCACTGAATTATGAGCTCTTGACTTGCAACAGGCATATGCATACTGAACAAGGCGGGGTTTAGCATGTAAGCGGGGTCTCCACATCTCCCTAACCTGTAATAATGCTTTTTTTCCCCATAACAAAAATCAAATTTGAAATTTGGTAGCGTCACTCTTGCCGTTCATGAGTTATCATGTTCCTTTAAAAACATAGAAAATGCCGTTTTTTTTGTTTTCGTTCTCTTTAATAAGTTTGACTGAATCAAATGTGATTAACCTTATACTTAATGCTTATTACCCACTAACACAGATCTATCAAGTTCGATATTGGGTGGTGTTCATGAGTAATTAGATATAAGAAGGTGTGGTACGAGTACCAATGATACAAACATCAAATATCATGTACAGTTTGTTTATGTAATATATACGTGTTTCTCGTTTTTTTATATAGATTAAACCGTTATTCCCGTTTGAATGGTTTTACACTAGTAATTTTTGGGCTCTCTATAGCTTGTTGTTCGGTGTGAGCCAAGGCTCCGTGTTGAAGGCCGTAGATTGACCTATAATGATTTACTTTTTTTTAAATTGTTATTTGGATGGAGAGTTGTCTCATTGGCACTCACACCACATCTTCCTATATCGTGTATATCTCTCAACACTGTGCCTGATGATAGGAAACATGCTAAATCTGTTGTTTTTGTTCTTCAACTGTAGTTTGCCTCAACCAAATATATCTAAACTTATACACAATGCTTATATTCACAAAAAAGTCAAAATTACGTGAATCCTGCATCTATATGTGGAAGTTTACTTGTGATTTTTTTCACATGCAGGGGCATATGTGGCCCATGGACATATCCTACATTTAATTCAGTCAGTTTATTTACTTCCTTTGTAATCAACTTCTAAAATGATTAACTTGCATATTTTTGGGGATGGCGGTGCAGTTTGATAATAAACAGTGACCAGCATAACAAAGTGTTTCATTAAATTGAGCTCTATGTCTGAGTGTACTTTATAAAAGTTTTTTGCACTGAAATCAGTTTATTGATATGTGTATACCTTTTGTGTGATTTTTTAAGATGTAAAAACAGACTATCCATATCTGCATGTTTATGAAATGAAATCCAAGATAAATTGATTGAAAATTTTTGAATTATCTATCACAACTGGCAACACAAGGTGCTATTGACGCATTTAATGTTCTCGTTAATTCTCACGGCAATTAAGGATTTGTTTTTCATTTGATCAAAACATTCTTCAGTTCAAAAATTGAAAATGAAAATGTGACATGTGTAAAAGAGACAGAAAAGAGCAAAAAGTAGTCGAAGGCCACCAATATTGGGTCTTCAACAAAACGAGAAAATTGCACGTGAATGACTAATTATCAAATTGACTATTTCTTGGCGCAATTTGACAAAATTGAACCTTTTTGGCTGCAAAAAGCGAAATGTTATTTTACTTCCATTATTGATTGATCAAAAAAAAATCTAACTTTAGATTTTTTTATATATTTCGTAGCTAGTGCCCCTTTAACAAAATTGTTAATTCAAGGCAAGTGTGAATAACGATGAAAAATGTATTTTATGTATAGCGTTATCTTTAGGAAGAATCTGTAAGAAATGGGGAACGAAGCAACGTTAGTAATGATGCATATTCCCCATCATATAAAAAATAATTTTCCTATCGTTGGATAACCTTTCTATCCGCCTTCTTATAAACAAAGGTTTCCTTACAATACCTGCATGTATCTTTGTCGATCACAAGTTTGTCCTTTTAAAGCCATTATTTAATGTATATAAATATATAAAATGGGAAAAAACTAATTTTAAATGTGTATAACATTTAGGATTTGTAAAGTAACTAAAACATAGTTTATAATATCTATACAGAGTCAAACAAGTATAACCATTTGCAATACGCTGACAAGGTTAATTAAAGCCTCGGTCACACCTTACCGGATAGCTCGAACGGACGCCTGACGGATAACTTTTTTTCAATCGGTGCATGTCCATTAGACATTCATTCTTAACCGTCAAACGTCCGTCCATATCCGTTGCATGTCCGTTAGGCGTACGTTTTATCCGTTGACATCCGTTCTGTCCGGTGGAAAACTTTGAGCATGTTCAATACTTTGAACGTAAGTCCAACGGATGAAATGTCCGTTGAACGTCCGTTAGGCGTCCGTTTTGTACGGTAATCGTCCATTTCGTTTCCGTTTTGTATCCGTCACGTGTCCGTTATACATCCGTTGGAGGTCTGGAAGATAAATTCACCAACGGACTTCTACCGGACGTTTAACGGATAAAAGGAATGTTGAACGGATGAGAAACGGACTCATACCGGACGTATAACGGATAAAACGGATGATGAACGGATCTGAAACGGATAAATGCCAATTGAAAATTTTGCGTCAGAAATGCCAATTATTGGTATGTCAGATTTCTTAAGGTTCGTGAATTCTTATTACTCATAATAGATCTTAGAGTATAGGCACGTCTTCACAATCAAGCAGCTCTTATTTAGGCCAGACACTGCCCTTTGCGGAATTTTGAAGACCAAACCAAAGCCAGTTGCACAGAAACATTTTGAATATTCATGCGATTTACATGTATTATTAATGTCGCCTTTGATTTTTCCGTATATCTTGTTCTTCCGTTCTCTCCGGTACGCTTCCGTTAGGTGTCCGTTTTATGCTATATTCGTCCGTTGGATGTACGTTCGACATCCGTTCTGTCCGGTACGTTTCCATTTCTCGTACGTTGCATATCCGTTGTGTGTCCGTTTTGCATCCGTTACGCGTCCGTTTTATTAGAGGTAACCGGTGAGATCACGAACCGACGAATAATGACGAACGAACGTATTAGGAGCAGTGATTTCCATATTGGGTAAAGTTTATTAAAATCGAATAATCGACTAAAATACCCCCATGACCCCTCACAAAGTTCGCTTTATTAGAAAACAACGATACAATACGAGCTTGCAACTATAAGGATGGATATGTAAGACTATGTATCTTTAACTTATATACCGGAAGTGCCTATGTACGGTCAAAACGAAGCAGTACGTATAATTAGACAATATACGTATAGTGTCTTGAAATATGAAATTTATTTGTATGAGGCTTAGAAACGGGAAAATGCGAGGTTCTACCGAGCATTTTCCCGTTTCGTGCCGAATACAAATAAATTTCTTATTTCAAGACACTATACGTATATTGTCTTTATACTGAAATCGAAAAAAAAATGAAAAATGAAAAAAACATGTAACAAAAATTGTTAAAAAAAGTGTTTGGAATTTCCCTCTTGGGGTACCATTTTGGGGTATTTCCCTATGAGCGTAGTCCAGGTGGTAAGACATTGGCGTATTAAGGAATTAGAAAGGGAAAATGAACTTAATTAATAGCATTTGATAAACATGATATATAAATAACCAATTTGAAGACATAAAAGTTTAAATTCAAAAAAGTTTGACCATTGTTACTTTACGTTGTCATGGTCGTGACGTGATGTTGTTGATGAAATACAATAAGGAGGCGGGGCTTATAGGTCAATTGGGGTCATTGACGTATAAAGCTAACGTTTATACGTATAGCTTTATCTGTACAGTAAAATAGCTGATTGCAGTATAAATGTATATCTGTGGTGGTCACCATCTACACTTTTAATAGTCACGTGGAATGATAGCATGATTTAATCATGGGGACAATCTATTAATTGACCACGGTGCATGTGTTGGAAAGAAAAACATACAGACGATATTGAATATATTTGTTTAAAATAAAACATTTTAACTAGTAGGGACCGACCGTTTATCTTAAAATAAATTATGTGGCGCGCCAAATTTCTTTTTTTTTTTAAATTTAAAACTATTTGTTGTGGTAATTATCCAAGATAAGATTTTTTCTTCCTTAGAATTCAAAATCAAATAAATTATTTCCGAAAGAAACCCACCTTTTCACGTTAATCTCAAATTTCTTGCAATCCCTTACAAGAAATTTGCAACCTATAATAAAAAAAAATCAGTTAGACACCCACCCCCATTTTCCCCCGTCATTTGCCTATATATTATTTTATATCGCAGATAAAGCGGGTATCGATCATCTATCTTTGAGGAGGGCATAAGGAGGCGATCATTTGATTCTGAGGGGATCGGCCGGGCAGATTTGGTCAGATTATTTATTTTAGAAAAAAATTTCAACTGCTACACGCAAGATTATTTATTACACATGTATCATTTTACATACTGTATAATAGAATTTGGAAGCCAGTTAATTGTAGGTGGGAGCCAGCTTATTTATAACTATTATTTTCCTGACCAACAAATTTATTTACGTGACCTGCCAGCTCCAATCCTAGAATCAAAGGGTCGTCTACTAACCCCCATTTAGTATGCGGTGTTGCTGGTATTATTTAGTATATTTGGTCCGGGAAAAAAGAATAAAACGCCAAAATTGGTATTCGATTTTTTCTTTTTTCCCTAAGTACAAAGATAAGAAGGAATCTCCCCTTTTTTGTTATCTAGCTCATTCTAAACAATGATTCGAATTAATACAAATTTTCAGTTTATTCTTTCTAAAGCATTGCATGTATGCGCCGAAGGAGGGGTCACTTCCTATATAAAAGTATATATATACAGACGTTCCGCTAGAATTGGTCATTTTTCAACTCGTCAAATACATGACTGGGCATGGAATTTAAACCTTATTATATGACTTGGCCGGTAATTTCAGGCCCAAGAAAATGCCTAAACGAAAATTATCAGGCGAATCTATGATTGGGGCAGAAATTTTGAACTAAGAGACCAGTCATTTAAATTGAAAATGAGGCTGGGGGAAGGACATGTTCAAGGAAGGACATGTTCAATTTTCTCGTCAGAATTTTTTTTTGCCTCTGCCATTTCTAGCCATTCTTTATTCGTTCAGTATCTAAGAATTTGGAATCAAGTTATTTATTTTTAAAAATTCCCCCCTTTTCCATGCAAGTTAAATGATCGGAACCTAAACTAATGTTTTGGTCACAATTTCAACGCGTGATGTGTGGTTTGGAACTGCATCTAATTAAAGTTGTTACTTGTTTTTAAAAGCTTCAAGTTTGCAATAATGAAAAGTAAGAGAGCCTATCTTTTTATCTTTTCTTATGGCATGTCCTGCCTTTATATTTCAGACCTCCCCCTACAAATCAAATGGTCGTTTTCTACTCTAGGTGCTGGCCAGAATATTTTACCAAAATCAGAATCAAAATATTTTGTTCTAAAAAATATAACCCCCCCCCCCCCCCCCCCCCCCTCCACTCCCAACAGAAAATGCTCAGAGACTGACGACGACTTATAAAATAAAAAGAATAAAATAGGCAGTAAGCGTATCAATCAATTAAAAAAATGCACTTATAATCAAAGCGAGATACTCATGAACAGTTAGGTATCCCAACTTGAAATTAATTATCCCGCTTCGTGTCATACGGCAAATTAGGTGATACGTTCGTGATTCGTACGTTGTTCGTGGTCTCACCGGTTACCTCTAATAGAGATGACCAGGATAATGACGAACGAACGTACGAAAGCGTAACTTGACGAATCGTACGAAGCGGGAGCGGTAGTTTATACATATTAATGAATTAATTCAACATAAAGTGAAAGAAATTGCATGGTTCTGCATGTATAGTTTTAAAGAAATATTACCTGTTATAAGTTTACTCCAATCATAAATAGCTTAATGTTTGCTGCAATAGAAGAAGACTCGGTTTTAAAATTTGAGGTCCCAAAAGTGTGTTTGGGGGTTATAAAATGGTGAAAGCATAGATATCAAATTTTACCACATTGATATAATTTATTTTTAATTATAAATCTTGTTTTCTTTTCCGAAATTTATCTATCTTCTTTGGCTTATGCCCCCAGACAAACCAGATAAGGCTGATTACAAGGAACCCTGATCAAATCAAAGAAATAAGTTCCTAAATTTTGGGGTTATTTTTTTAAATATTTTGCATGTCGTAAAAGGGGATGCTACAAAAATAGATATTGAAGTTTATTGCTAGTGTATTGATATTTTTGCTAATCAAAGTGCAGTTGCATCTCTGATGGTTATTATATTTTCTGCTCATTCAATTAGCTTATTCATTATGATTGCAAATTTATACGAATACTATTATCCAATTTACCAATCTTTGAGTACTAAGGGATATAGCCCTAGAAAAATTGGACCAGATCATCCTAGTACCCACGCACACAGATGGACCTTATTAATTAATAAGTACATTTCAACTGGCTGAGTATCAAAAGCGATAACCAAGTTTACAATTTACGAATGACATACATTTGTACTCCATGCCTCAACAGCACTTTCTGGGTTTGAATCGTTTATTGTATTTCCGTTAGTTCTACCATTGGTGTCCAGGATCATAACTTAAATTATTAAACGAAATTTCCTTCCACGAGGACCAAAACTGCATTGGCTATAGGTATAAGGTAGGATTGAGATCTCACAAAACATGTTTAACCTAGCCGCATGTCAGTTGCGCCTATCCCATGTCTCTGGCCTTTGTTAGTCGTGTATGTATTTTTTAATTTTAGTTCGTTTATATGTGTTGGAGTCTAGTATGAACTAGTGCAAAATTTTATTGAGGGGCCAGCTGAGGCCCACATCCGAATGCGGGATTTCTCGCGGAGTTGAAGACCTTTGGTAGCCTTCGCCTGTTATCTGCTCTTTGGTCGGGTTGTTGTCTTATTGACATATTCCCCATTTCCATTCTGAATTTTATTTAGAAATATTTTTTGCTGATTTTATTTTGTAACAGGGATCAAGGTTTCTGCCTTATGGTGAAAGGAGAATATGTAAGGAAATCACAAAAAGGCTTGCAATTTCAAGGGAACATTTTGATTGTTTTTCGTATTGTTAATTTGTGATAATTTAACAGAATTACAGCCTATTGCATTGAGTGTGTAGGTAAAGGTATAATCTGTGGATCTGTGGTTAGCTTGCTTGTAGCTTAACAATGAAGTCAATAATATATAAGGTTAACTACCCTCCTTTTATTATGGGTCAAAGAACGGCCTTCAGCACGAAGCCTTGGCTATAATGTATGTTTTTTTCATAAGCTTG